>NW_019213901.1:131584-193603 GCF_002532875.2 Varroa jacobsoni
CATTAGTTACGCTTACTGTGATGATAATGTCATTTGGAACGGTAGGCGACGATGAAGCTGACGTCTTTACGTTGTAGGTACCATATACGAGGCAATGTTTACCGCGAGAAAAGTAATGGTGAGAAAAAAGCTGGTTGTCGCACTGAACAATGAAAAAAAAAAGTTGCAAAGTAAGAACGATATGGTGGTATCCGCCTTAAATCACGCGCACTTTCGAATTGTTTTGTTTGACCCATGCTAGCGAAATTGGGAAAATCGAAAATAGCGACGATACGTCGAGTCCACTGGAATAACATTCCAGACCCTTTTTGTGGAACAAACGATAAAGAAATTGGTAAGACGGCCAATTACGTAATATGTTGGCGTTTATTCCAATGGAACAGAGAAGGTCTAGTCTGCGAAGCTATGCTTACATCTACTTTTGCGTACTTGAAATTTATCTAGTTCTATAAACGGTTCCGGCCTGAATTGACTGGCATACTGACACTACATCTTGTTATTTCTTGTATGGCTAATACAAGATAATGGGACTACTTGCAAGGAAGAAGCTGTACTCGTCCGTTTTGAGGCGAAGGGCGCTCTAGACTGTCTCAAAGGTCTGAAATTCTTCAAAGCATCAAACGGCAGATCTGCCTCTGTTTGTTTGTTCTCGAGGTCAGAATTTTTCATGTTGCCCATGTGGACCCTCTCTTTGAAACAATTAACATTATAAAGCACAAGTAATTGAAAGGTAACATAAATTAAATGCATCCATACAACATTTCATGATTGCCTACCTCAAGTTATTATAATAATACCTTTTTCGGATCTGTAAAACATACGTGATTAAAACTTGGCCGCAACTTTATCGGCAGCCTCACTACGATGTTTTGGTCAACAATTAGAAAATGGTTAAAAGCACTTTTGCAATTGATAGTTTTATAAATACACCTTTATTGGTACAAACAATTTTAATAAAATCTTCGATATACAGTTTTTACAATTTAAGCAGTTATATCGTTTGTCCAAATGTTTTTATGATCTGAACGGCTACGCAACTGGTAAAAACAGACCGCAATGCAGATGTTATAAAATTTATGTGAACAAATGCGGCTGTACGATTATGTATTATTAACACATTAATATGTCACTAACGAGTGTACATTTTGATAGTAATTAAAACATTTTGAGCTTTGTACCCGATACTGCCGTCAAGCATTGATACAGATGATGGGGCCTCGGCAGAAGAAGCCTGTACTTCATTTGACATAAGTCCATATATGAAGCAAAAGGTTGATTCTAACGTTACAGTAAAATACTTGTGCAGCTGAATAATTCCGACGGGCACAGGAATAACTCGGACAATGCAGCGGATTTGCCGAAATAATAAAACCGGCAGGCTGCTAGGTGAAGACTCCAACAAGATACAAGTAAGATAGAAGGAACACAGCCGGTAACCGGACAACCGCAATGAATGCTTGTTCAGGACACTGGTTCAATGCTGGCTAGTCGAAACTTAATTGATAATTGATTGGAAAAGTAGCAATGCTCTGTTTAATGAACGGTATGTATTTGCATTAGGGTATGCAAGAAAAGGATGAATAGGCTCACAAGTTTTGGGGTCTTTAGCTATACGTGTGGTGTTTCCCGTTACCACTCGACTCGAGTGGCGATATCCCCTCAAATAATAATAGTAATGTTCTACTACATAGACCTGTACTTAATTGTTGCAAGAGGCCATGAACGTCGAACACCGCCATGCTTCATCAGACCCCACTACGAATATATGATCGAATTTTAATTTATTCGACATCAATACCTTAGCGGTAATTATTCTCTGTTTTAACAGAACCAGCCACAGTTATGTAATTTGTAAACAATATATATATATATACACACATATATGCAAGACGGCGCGTTTAAATTTTCTTATGCTTCATTTAAATATTTTCAAAATATTGTAAATGACTTTTAAAAGTAACTACGCATAAAGCGATATAAAACGTAATACAGTGCCGTTCACATACGATCCAGGTGCATTAAAAGACCGTTCCGTGCCATTTTAATGATTGTCGACCCCTGCAAATCTGAACTCTATTAGAAATGTCTATGAACGGCAACTTTCGTTTTCGCATATGAGACGAAGTCTATAGTCTCGGTAAGGGGTTTGTCCTGCATAAACTTATTAGGTAATAGCTGCTAATTTTTTAGCTCGAATTCTGAAAACGACACCCTGTTTTTCGTCTAGATCACTTCGCCAAGTTTTTACAAGAGGAATTAATTTTTTTTTAATTTGGGTACTAAATATCGCGAATGGATGCATGTCTGCTACGACAGATCGCCCCACAAGGTTTTCGCGAACTCTAATACTTCACTTTATAAATATGTACAATTAATAGTTAGTAGAAAGAAAACGAAATACTAGTTAAAATTCTTAAGGTGGACTGGATTCGCTAAACAATAGGACAATGGCACAGTCCTCTTCCGGGCTTGTTGTTGCCATTATTGCTCATGTTGTTACTATAATTCGTAGCGAGCTATGCCCTATATATTATAATGTATGGCGGTTTGTTATCATTACGGCTGATGGGTAAGAAACATTACAATTGTACGTATACCTCTCTGCAATATCTATCCCGCGCGTACGGCCCATAGCTAGTATTCAAGGTTGCTGCGGAATCATTTCCGCGTAATGCCTAAAACAATGTCCATAGCTTTCGGGCCACAATATGCTTCACGTGTTATTCTAGCTTGTAATTCCAGTTTGGATTATTTATCATTTAGCTACACAACATACTGTAAAAATATATACAAAACTATGCAGAGATTTATGTTTTCATGTAAACGGACTTGATGCAACGACGACGTTCAACGTCAACCCTGGACTTAATTTGTTTTGTGTAGTTATAAATTGGTAAGCTATATAATAAATGACAACAGTGAAAAATTACGTACATTTTAGAGCGTTTTGACATGTATAAGATGACGTGTCTGTGACTGTCTTTAAGGGCTGTCTACTGATTAAGATTTAATCCTTAGTAACATAGAGGTGTACCGATATCTAACATGGTAGCCACTTAGTGACTCTGCCTACAGCATTTACCTACAACGTTGTCATTTTTGCTATGTCAGAGGTTATTTTTATTTAATAAATATATGCATGAAGAATCGGCTTGCTACACGCCTTGCCTGATTATATACGAAAAAAAAAAAAAAAAGCTAAACAATCATGGACGTTTGATCGACTGCTTTCTGGTCAGGACTCATTTTTCCATATTAGTTTCCTCACTAGTGTGCTTGTAATTGAAAACGTATAGTTAGTTTGGTAGTGGCCTATTTTCATGAATACGACCTTTTATTACACCCAATTTACCAATCATCCGTGCGTTAGCTGTTCTAAAGTCTAATATTTTTTCGCAGTTTACCACTGGGAGGTTATTGGTTTTTGCTTGCATATAGTCATATCTATTAAGCCGAACAGTGTGCGGATCAAAATATTGTATGTAACGATGTAAGTCCATAAAATTCAAGCTTAACTATGGCGCCTTTCACACAACGGAGCTCAGATCAGCGGGTGGAGTCGTGTGAAACAATCTAACATCAGTATACACAATGAAGTACTGGACACTTCCGTTACTAGGTAAAGTATATTCACGTCATGAGCAAGGAGCTTGATGAAGTTGACATTGATAGTCATATATGACAGCTCAATGGAGCGTATATGTATGTACGTAATTAAAAAACACTTAAATGGTACAGTTTTTGAAGCATCCAAATAGCGCATGTGCTATCACCCACAGCAGATATAAACAATACCAGCTCACATTTCTACCAAGACCAGCTAACCCCATAATAGCTTGAAAGGCAAATTATTAATAATAGATATTAATAGAAAGGATATTATTATATCCTAACTTAGATTAAAATGGCTGCACTTATATATCCACAGTAGGCAAGAATTATATCATAAACCGATATCACTGGCTTAGTACTTTGACTAAATGTTTATTGGCAAATTTCATAGACAGGCAATTATTCCTCACTATAGTGAAGTTAATAGGATTAAAGCAAGTTAAATTACACAATGAAATTTCGGTTTGAGATAAAGATCAAGATCACAAGTCAACGCTGTTCGTAGCAGCAGACGCAAGGTAAGCACGCATTTGTTATAATATTTCAACCGATATTTCCGCTGCAGGTACGCCGTGCGTGGACAGTTAGAAAACATAACCAAGATATAAAATTTTTCATAAATCTATACGTTCCTACCCTTTAAGTTTTTTCCAGTTTTCCGGTTGAACAATCACATTCATACACTTTTAATTTGACAATGCCCCGATGAAATATCCCCGTGGTAATGCGGTGGTAATGTGTTTCCTTGATAAACTTATAAACACGTGGTAATCTAGGTTCGCGTCCGGGAGTAGACGTACTTCGTTTCGTACTGAGAGCCAACCATTCGAAGTAATGCCCGATGGCTTGAGTACCGGACATAAAATTTGTCTTCTACTAGTTTCAACGTTCCTACGTATTATAAGTAGATCTAGAGTCGAAAGGCTCTTCAGGCTACTCAGCAAAAAACTATACGTCTCAATACGATTCGTAATGCGTTGCAATGAGGGGAAGGCTACAATCCGTAACTTTATTCAGGTTTGAAAGTTTTCCATAGGCATGTTGCACCTATGTACAACCTAAATCTACACAATAGGACACACGATGGATAGATAGAAGAAATATACTATAAATTAATAAGTTATAAATAATAATAATAGATGATAAGCTCAAAACCGACTATACGTGTATACATATATGGAATGACGATGTACTAGTGCCGATACAAATGCTATTTACTCGATCAAGACCTTTCCCTTCCCTAGCGATACTAAACGAAATTATTAGGATTATTGATATGGGCCGCGCCAAGCGTATTATTAGCCTATTCGAACCTCTGAACTCTATGTCTCAGATAGGTATTAGAATAAGAGTACAGAAAGCGATGTGATAACAAAGTTGTTTTTCAATTATGTATTTCTGTTGCACTAATGATAGTTTGTTTCGCCAGTCAAAGCTTTTGAAGGAAACGTTTTTGTATTTATAAAAACAGTCACAGTTTGTTTTTTAATCTGAAAGTATCTCATTATCGAAGTCGATTTCGTGAGTGCTGTATCGAATTATGCCAAATTGACTGTCCTTGCCTAATTCCTGATTAACGTGATTTGACCATCGTGGCATCAGGATGGCTTGAAGTATCAAACAAATCGGCTTACGAAGCAAAGGCGTTCAAATAGCAAAATCTATTAGACTTAATCTTGATGTTAATATTGCTCAGCTTTGTAACTTCCCTATTTAAGTATTCAGGTCCGACTTTATTTATCTAGCATTACCTTTATTATGCATCGAACTAAGGTCAAATCTTTTGTTTTAAACGTATGTTGTGTTTCGTTCATTCCGCTTATCTCTTGGTCTACTCAATCGAAAAATCCAGATCCCCACAACTTTCCACATAACCCATTACGACCTTTTTTTTCGGTTAGACAAATAATATTTTCGATAATGCTTTGGGCAAAACACGTTGGTTGCAACCTTAACATGCATCCCTGACAATACGCACCCAATCCTAACCCAAAAAAATACCCGTTAGATATCTTAATTGACGCAAAACAAAACACTTTCCCATCTTATATCATCAGTTTGTTGGTTGCCGAATTTTTACATGTGCATAACATTAGATAAGTTTTGTCACCTTACTTTAAATTATCCTACATCTCTGGAAAGTAGTACCGGCGGGAAAATGGCGGCAGAACATAATAATTTTCTTGAAACAACTCAGACGTGGTACGCATTGCGCATCTGTGTACATAGGTAAGTAGTACATCTTATATATATATATATATATATATATATATATATATATATATATATATATAACTGCAGAAAACTACCTACAGACAAATTACGAGACCTCGCCGGTTCGTTTGCGATTAGCTTCTGTCGGTTAAATACTCATCGCACTCTACAGCTGCTTGTGGATATCCTCGAAGACGAACCTTGTCGTCGTTGAACACCTGTAAATCCATCGACTGCTTGAGCGCCTGTAAGATAACTTTTGATCTATCAGTAATTCGCTGCATTCGATGTGAGCCTGCAAGTAGACTTATCGGCACATAACCGTCTTCGTCCATTTTTGACCTCAAATAAGGATCTCTGCTTACATTTTCCTCGGCAAGAAACCCTTTAACCAGGTCGACAATGGCTCTGTTTAACTGAGACGTCCTACAATAATTCAATCCGTAACACAAACAAAGTCATTTAAAATTCCCATCAAAAGTGCGCGAAACCGGTTACTCATTTATATTTTTTTGGAACTTGACTTTGAATTGAAATACGAAATTGGGAGGGTGATTGGCTCATTTTTAGGATTTCTAATTTTGGTTGTTTTACCTTTATTATTTGAGAATTATTATCATCTTATTTATTAAATAAGATATATACTGACTATTTATTAGTGTTTTTGTTTTACTGATTTATTTTGGAGCTTGTCCTATTGAAGAACCTTGTGTTTTCTTTTTTTATATTTTATATATTTTTAATTCATCCTGTTATTTGTTAATTTCTTAAATTAAGTCAAAAGAGAAGAGTAAACTGAGGCAAATAATATAAAAAAAAGAATTTAGAGTGGGGAAATAACGTGTTCGGTTTCATAACCTTGTTTCGATTTTTTTTCTTTAGAAAAACGTCCAAATATAAAAAAGTTTCATTTTCGATAATTCTTATTTAAGGTTTAAACTTATGTTAGATTATTTCCAATAAATTGAGCCGTGTTATCGTACCAAATCGCCAATCGTATGCGGAAAGTTTCGGTATTATGATGATTTCCGAAGTATTTGAATATCACCAATGGGAACATTTGAATTAAAAAAGTTGTTTTCAAGAACACCAGCAAAAATAATGGCCTGTGTGTAAATACTCTTGGTAACTATTTCTTTGAAAAAAGTTTGTACATTTATCAGGTTCATAGACTTAAATGCAAGCATTCCGATTTGGGTTTAATTAGAATTTGAATTTGCTAGAGGAGCGATGTGCACCCTGTTTTATACGGAAATCCATAATTTTAATAACTGTAAACAGAATAAGCCACCACGCTGAGGCGTCTCTTATATAGAAAACGGACTAGTATATTTTGTTGTAAAAGAGAGAAATCGTCACTCTAGAAAGGTTTTCAATGATGCGCAATGTAGGCAAGACACCTCAGTGTTAGGGAGGTGTTAAGGATCCACTGTCTTGGCATTACAAGACTTTTACTTTTTTATTAGCTATCCAGAAGTATTATAGTATTCAGATTGATATAAATTGTTTTTGTGGCTAACGCTTGTCAAATAACCACTTACATTTCAGCCTATTCTGAGGCATAGCTATAACAACCAATATGTTTTCTACGTTTCGTACTTATTATATTATATTAGTGATTATTATTTTATTATATTAGTATAAGTTATTCTGCACCACTTCACGTGGCTGGCTACCAGCGCGAATCGCGTGCCTATGCCCGAATTCAAACCTAGACCACGACGCGCTTTTAAGTTTATTCAGCGCATATGTGCTATCACAGGGACATAACAAACGGCATAGATAGATAATGCTACATCACTTGTTAGTTACTTGTTAAATATAATTAGCGGTGCTCTCCTTACCATCTTGCCTGGAATACCTTTGTTGGTGTGTATTTAAAACGCACATATGAATTTAAGTGTTCAGATCTTTCGACACTGACTGGACGAAGCTCCAACTTTTTTCCACTTCGCTCTTTTCCTCTGTTATGCCTCCGTCTCACCTAACTTTTCTTGCTAGGTCTACCATAAACGATTCATCTGTTGCAGATCAGCTGGCGCTCGCAAAATCAAACTTGATGAGATAGCAGACGATCCTATTGGTGTGGCCCCAGTTTGCTTTATTGTCTGTATCTTGATGGTGTTGCTCGTGGGGAGAAATGAACGTCGACTGTGATTTTTTCGTTGATGGACACAGCGGCTCATCCAGCCGTGGAGCTGCTCCCTTCCGAACAATAGAAGCAGCTGTTAGATCTGTTATGCTGTAACTAACAGCAGCAGTACGAACTGGCTATAGATACGATGGGTGTCTGTGTGTTCCATACGTAGATGGTCCATTGACAGATACTCGGATCACTAATAATCTACGTGAATGACTCCCGATTATTTTAGCACAGTTCGTTCTAAAGATTGTATTCAAACAATTCACAGCGACGGTCGAACAAGATTTCAATCCTATCATTCCAGATATGCACACAAATCAGTCGCGTGAGATGGGCACACACAATTGTGGAAGTGTCTTCAAAATGTGGTGACTTTATTTCAATATTATAACTAAACGAGGATATTTATCGATATTTGATGCTCGGCAAACGTACGCTGCATCACTTACCCAAAGGAAGTGGCAAGTGACTGTGTCTGATCCACTCCGGGTGGAGGCCGTAATTAGTATAGCTGGCACACAACTGGTTGCTTTATCAATCCTGTTAAAGTTCGATGAAGTAATACGATTCTGATCGGCGATATCGGGTTCGCGAGGTGCTCTCCTATCGTGCGTCAAGTCCGCATGGCTTAAAAAGAATCTGTTCAAGCTCGTCTAGTTAAGACTCTACCGACAAGATACCGTAGATGTATCCTGTAGTGGCATATGCTCACTTCATATCATTGGATTTCATTAAACTTTTTTTTCGGTTACTTTAATATTCTAATATCCTACATTTTGTTCAAACGTCATCTTTGGTTCCGCATTTTTGATGTGGTGCCGGGAGTCATCACTTTAAATAGTTATAAATCGCTGCAGGCAAAATCTATATATCTTCCCGGACATTAGCGTTCTAGTGACTCGCCATGTTTGCATATATTTTCCACCACTGTGCATTTTATTCTGAATAAATGCGAATTTATCAATATGTCAGTCTGTCCTTTCAATAAATTTCACCGGTGCCGTTTGTATTGAGGAAGAAAAAATATTGCGAACATACTCGCGAATGAAAAGGAGAATGTAAGCGGCATGCAAACAGACCGATAGATTACGATTGAAACTGTGAGGTCTGCAGTCTCATTTATCATAACAATGAATAAATAAAAAAAAAAACAAGTGGATACAAAGTTTCAATACTCGTATAGGGGAAAAAAGTATAAGGGACCTCTCAGGGGTAGTTTTTTATAGATTTTTTTGAACTCACGTATGAAGTCACGATAATTTTATGCTTTTTCTTAATACCATATCGAGCTAATTCGAGCTAGTTCAGGAAACAAGTGACATCAATCGCAAACGCTCATAAATATATGCTACTCATATAACGGGAAGCGGACGTTGTCGATCCGACTAGTGCGATTTGCCGTTCCAGTGTAGATTCGACTACGTCCGCCTGTTAAATTTCCGGCGTTTTAAGTAGTGGGACATTACTTTACAACTGAATTCTGCTGGAAAAAACGTCTATTCATTATCTGTCTGTAACTAAAACAGCTTGTTAAAGTCCATAATAAATAACTATAATGAATATAGTTAACGCTACAGCATATCAAGTTATAGCTATACATGTTACAGTTTGTTGTTTTTACCAGAGTTGTTGATGGTGCTGAGCTATTGATGATTGCTACTAAAGACACGTTGCTTGTACTGTTAATATAACGAATGTGCAAGCAGGAGACTGAAAGCACTAGCCGATATGTTATGGTTGTAATACGTCTATCTTTTTTTAAGCTATCGTGATGTTGTATGTATCTTGAATTTATCTTAAGCCCAAATTTCAATGTTTCTGTTTTTAAACTCACACTATCTATGATGGTAATAAAATCAACAAAAATGGTAATATATCATCGTTACGATTAATTTTTGTTACAAAATGTGAGCATACACCTACGGAGCCTTGAGTCTGGGCAAACTTGTAAAGTTACAGTCTTTCGTTTTTTTATAAGTATTACGTACTAGTCGACGACACATAGCGAAGCTCAACAGATGTCGTGTATTGAAAGCTGACATTTAAAATACCTTGTTTGTCCTAGGTCAAAATGATGTCTTCAAAATCATTAACTATGGACCGGCTGCTGAAAAGCATCGAAGCGATTAAGGCCACTTCCAGACCACATGATTGCGAGAAGTACATTTAATTGTTATGTAGAAACATTACATAGCTTCAGTTTAAAATTAGTTCGTTCTTTGGGATTGATCCTCTCATGGTTTTATGTCTTGTTTTGATATATTTTTAACAAGCTTGATAATAGCTCGGACTGACTAAGAACATTCTGTTAAAGGCATAACATTTTAATTTCTTAAGTAATATAAATAATGTCTGTCTAGATGTCTAACTAGATTGTCAAGAGGTATCACGCTAGCAGCGTACTGCATATACTATACATAGCTTAATTACTACTTGCCGACATTTGGTGTATCGTCTATATTTCATCATTTATATATATATTAGCTATATAAATTAACGAAGAAATATAAAGTATAATTGAGTTTCCAAATGAATATATGAGACAAAAGGGTAGATTCGATTCGTTTGTAACGTTATGCCTTGACTGTTTTTTTAGGGGCCAAACTGAGTTGAATAGAACTGAACTTTTCGGTCATTGCTGCTACCTCGCGGACTCCATCTGCACCGAGCAAACTAAGTAAGTCTCTATTTTTACAAAATGCATACATGTTTTATCATTTTAATATTAGTTTGTTTTAAATAATGTTTAGGTCCTTGGATCAATTCATCAGTTCATGGAAATGCAATCAATAATGCAGTCTTTCTACTGATATAATTCAAACAGTATTACTTCGTCTCCCGGTCGGACCTCGCACACTTTTTAAGGATACTTTTTTGGACCTAGTTGACGTTTAACGTTCCCGCCTTCTCGATCGGCGGCTCTTTTCAAAATGTTCTCCAAAGGCTTTAGCGATAGAGAAGTGTCGAATGTTATAATTGCTAGCAATAATGATAGATATTTTCCAATTATGCCATTTAGTATATACAAAGGCTGAATTTTTTAGCACTTACTTCAGCCAGTTTGTTTGTTGTTTTTTTAAATCATTACATGAGGATCAGCATATTTTTTCCACTTTGTATCCGTCCAGTTGATTGACGGTTTTGCATTTTAGTAAGCAAGTGTTATATGCATTGATGTCTTATTCGATAGAGTTTTTTGGTTTATATGTATATATATATATATATAGTTTAACAATTTAATGTTGGAGTACAGAACATTATAGTTGTCACTGGCAATTTCAGTCTTTCGACGATACAATTATCTTGTTGTTGAATGAAATACAGGCCTCTATAACGCGTCACACGTTTAGCGCCACTAAAGCCAAACTGTATTTTCTTATGGTAGCCTTGATGGTTGCATTTTGTATTGACCTGCTTGCTTTGTCGGAAATAGAAAACGATTCAGATACGTATCAGTGATGCACTTCGGCTTGAATTAGTTTTAGTCAGAATGTTTTACGAGATCTAAATATGACACATTGTTATGTTTTCTATTGACCTGATAATTTGTCAGGGGTTTGACGGACTTCGGTAAACTGCTAAGTTCCGTGTTCGAGTGCTTCTTCATTGTAAGCGCCAACCCAAATCAAAATGCTCGCCTCGTTGCGGCCGAATGCCTCTCGTTAACCATCCAGGTAATCCATTATGACCATTACAAAACTCATGGTAAAACACAACGTAACCGCTTGCAATTATATTCATAGTAAAAGCGTCAAAGGTTATAGTCATATGTAACGTGGTCTCTCGTTTGGGCGGTTATGAGCGTACCTTACGAAGGTAGTCGAGTTTTAATAACCATAGTTATGAACAAAATGCTTTTTAGTTTATGTCTTGAAAGGCGTATATAATAGATTGTTGTAAATTGAGATTGTTAATTAATGAAAAAATCGTTTAAACGGCTGAAAACTGAATCGGTAGTGAATTGAGATGGAATACCGCTCGGTTATTTTCGATCACATTTCAAGTTCCCATTATCTATAATGTGAATTTATTTTTAGCGTCTCGTTGAAAGTCATCTATCGCGAGTTCAAGCGGAGTTGTACAAGGAAATTAAGAGGAGCGAGGACAAACGTCGACTTGCATTGGCTTTAACAAAATTCGCCCAATTGGCGCCGTTAATTAAGCATGCAAAACGAAGGTGAATATCAGAATTAGATAACTTTCCTTCGTTTATTCGAGCTCAGAGACAATAAATTTCATTGCGTTAGCATGTGTCGGATCAAGTGATTTTTTAATTCATTCTAATAGTCCATGCATGGCGTTTATCGGCGAGAATGTATGTAATTAAATCTAGTGTATCATAAGTTCTCATGATAAATACGTGCGTTTCAGGCCGTATTGCGTTAATCTTGTTCCATGTATTTTAAAAATGCTCCAGCGGAAAGATCAGTTTCTTCAGGACGAAGCGGTCGCTAATGCCCTAGAGGAGATTCTTACAGTTTTGGGCCCATACACAAGCCATGAGGATGTCACACAGCTGATCGCTGCCTGTATTACTGTCCTCACCTCAACAGTGTAACTACCCTAATATATTTTTTTATGATCATTATTATTATTAGTAGGCTTCTTAGGAAGCTTGGTCACTCAAGGCAACTGCTAACTCCATGACGAAAAAGGTGATAATAAACTGATTTCTAAGTAAGTCGCAGCTGCACTGCGCATCTTACATCGATGAGGAGGGGGTGATGATTGACAAAACGTTAGAAAAACGAGATTGGGACTATATTGTGCTTAGCGAAACTAGACTCAATTCTCGTTCTGTTGGATATGCTTGAATTGAGCGAAACTACGAACATAACTGCTTACTGGCCGTTTTCAAAGAATAAAAAATAAATTAACGGCATAATAGTTTTGAGCGTTTGGCCCCATGTGGTCATGCAATCGTTCCTAAATTTTCTCTGCGCCGACAAACATTTTTAACTTCAATGCCCTTGTAGCGAACCATCCTTAATCCGAGTCGCATCGCGCATCCTGGTTTGTCTTGCTGTTCAATGCCGTAAAAGCCTCAGCAATTGCGAGTTTCTCCGAACCACTCTCGTAGGACATCTTCACCGAAATGAAGAACAAACATTACCCGCTGCCCTAGTTTGTCTCCGGTAAGCCAGGTCTTAACCTGATCTAGTTAAGGTTGAATAACAACTTTGCTAAACTTATAATTCAGACTAATCCTAGCAATCGTTATTTCCTTTGAAACCATGCTTTTTAAGTTTTAAGTATGTTGATTTGTATTCTCCTGTCGTCTGCGAATGACGTTCAATTGTTTCAGCTATTTAACAAAAGAATACGAGGCTGTGGGAATGGAAGAATCAGCTGTGGAGGAGGTGAGTCTCGACTGTCTTTTTCTAAATAAGGCACCTAGGTCTAGAGAGGAAAAGGCTGTGAGAAATGTATTCAAGCTTTGCCAAATATTTAAGGTGGAACCCTATAGTCTACACTAAACCCGTATGAGGAAAGTTACTCGATATTGCGTAAAAAATCTTAATGCGGTCATAGTGACGCAATTAAGTTGTTGGAGATAAGCTAAGCAGATACAAAACGATTCGTCTCTTGTACTGCCTAAATTGAATAGGTCGGAATCTTGTTCATTTATGATGTTCGCTGTAATTTTCAGGCATTTTTTGCTGTGCTGCATTGCACGGCTATTATTGAGGGCAGCTCATTGAGTTGCCCCGCTTTAGAATGTCTACGAGAGATCATTTCGCGGTGCCCGGCATTGCTCAAAAGGCCCTTAAATCGAACGATTGCCATTAAAAAAAATAGCTCCGGTAAGGACGAGTGTTATTAAACATATTTCAGAACGTTTCATCTTTTTGTTTTGAATATTAGTCACCATACGCTAATTTCTAGCTATAATATATTCGTTGTATCTGCTGCTTAATGAAACCAAGTGAAAGCGTTAATATTTGTTTTCGGTGGTATGCATACGATAAGCTGTGCATAAATAGGCATCTGCTCCTATTATTACGTTCATTGCTCTCTCGGGTATTATTCTAGATATTTTCAACTGTCAGGCGAGGCTATTGCAGTTATTCCGCTATTTCTTTGTAATCACTAGACCACACTTTGGCAGTTCTTTCAATATACCGCGTTTGTAAAAGTTGGTAGAATCTAAAAAAATCTATTCAAACGTCAAATGCGTTTGATATTGTAAACGAAACTGCCTCAACACGAAATTTTTTTGCTTTGCTTAGACAGAAAGGCTCTTGTCAACGAAGCTAGTTTAACTCGCTGCTCTAAATAATTATCACTTGTGCTAAAGGAAAAGGTTGAAGCTAAATTTAGAACAGATTGCCTCATAATTTAATGTAAAATGAGAGGTGAATCATTCCCAGCTGACCATTAATTATGATATGAGAAAAACGCTATAAGTGTAAAGTCTGTTACGAAATGCGTGGTCGGTTTTTCCCAACTATCTATGGGCACAAGTTGAAACCAAAGGAAATAAGTTTAGGTGTCGCGCATGTCCTAAAACATTATTTTTATAAAGCGATCTGTTCGCTCAGGGTTTGCCTAAATCTCGTGAAAAATAACAAGGAAATTGTTGCCTTTGTTTCGTTTTCAGAATCTAGGATATGTAATTGTAACTCGGATTGTCCTTTAATTACTTTAAAGGACGAACTTGGTGACCTACCCGCTTCACATTTTATTGCCACGTTACTGGTCAATAAATACGTCGGAGAACGTTCTAACAGCAAAGTCAGTTGCGACATTTTTTAACGTTGACTTGCACATAACAAAAAGTTACAATTACCAAAATCGATTAGCAGTTAGGGCTATAAGGGGTTTTCTGCTAGGCAACAGGGCAACAAGGTTTACGATTCAATAAGCGTCCTAAGCATTGTGAAACTGTGGTTAGCATTGAATCAATACGAAATACAATTCTATTTTTGGCAGTATCAGGTGAGTCAATTTTCGCTAGCTCTGAACTGTGTCGTACGATGTTTGTCCGCTGAACCGACTGTTCTTTCCCGTCTGGGCCCCGTACTGGAAAGTGCTTTTGCCGAACAATCGGATGATCCTCATTTGGTGTCTAACGTGCTTCACCTGATTGCGGTGACCGCAAATGTCTGGAACGCGCAAGGTGAATTACAATTTCCTTATGTTATAGTTTTTACATTTTTTGAAAATGGACAGTAAAAATGGAACACTCACAATAATTTCGCTATAACAGGTCTTCTCATATCAAAACCAGTTTCTGATTTGACAGAGCGTTTTAATAGGTTTTGATTTGCGTTTTCGGTCGAGCCTGATCCTCTTATGGCAAAACGGCGGTAAATAAAAAAAACTATATTTTTCTCCCATTAGGTCTTATTGCTGTTTTAAGCGAGGTGGGTTAAACTCATTAACATGCAAGAACTTGATATGCTTACAGTGTTGTGTCTTTACTTAGGCGAGCCTCGATCAAACGTTGACAGAGCACTTTCATCGATACTCGGCCGTCTAGAAGATAAAGATCCTTTGTGCCAAAAAGCTGCTCTAGATGCGATAAAGGTATAGCATGTTGAAATGATGACGGGTCCTATATTGGATCAGCTCGATAATCCATATGATAAATAACAAATACATTATAAAAAAAAAACAACCAGTAACGGTATATTGAAAATTCTAATTAAAAACATCCGTTTTTAATCATACACCAGTCATACACAACTATGCATTACTAAAAAGGTATAATATATATGGCTTAGTGTCAATTAAGATTTTAAATGTTCTTTTAACATCTCTTCACCTTTGAAGCTATTTGGTACTATTTTTCGTTAAAGCTCAAAATCACCTAATGGTTTTTATTCGATATGTACTGCAGACGTCAGAGTTATTTAAATTTAACAGGAAAAAACTATTCTATGCAAAATCATGAATTGAGAATTGTGTGCTGATATCAGTTATACTTAACCTATGGTTTGTATGTGTGCTCTGGGCAGGTATTCATTCATTCGTACCTGAAGACAGCAAGTGATAAAGAAGTCCTTGGTTTGGTAGATGCGTTATATCGGCTCAGGACGTCAACATATTTCCTTCTACGAGTTAGTAACATCTTCTCGCAAGCTACTTCCCACGATAATTTACTTGGACGTAACCCTGTTTCTGATTTCTAGCTGTTTTAGATTATCGGGTGTCGTCCGGTTCACAATTTAGCAAAAGACATCGATAATACAAACATAATCTGGTTCGGTAGCAGACATAGTTGTGTGTATAACTAGACTAACCGTATCGTCAGGTGACCCTATGCGAAGTCATTGCCGAAGTTCCATTTGTATATCTTCGTCTGGCGCGTCGCGTCCAGCAACGCCTGATCGGTGATGTCCTTCTGTCGAGCGAATTTATTGGTTCGGAGGACCAGCGTGTTCGTCAAGCAGTGGCTAAGGCCATCTGTTCCTGTGTGGCTACGATGGTACGGGAGGGTACTCATTTTGGTACAGCACTAATTTATGCGGTTTGAAATCAATACTTAATGGCGTGTCTATAATGAGGCTTTATCATTGTTGTTATTACTATAATGTATATAGTATCATACTATCTATAAACAATTTTTTGCCATTTATTCTTTTTTTAGAACAACACGTCTAGCCGCGTAACTCTTTGCCTCGCCCAATATTCAAAAATTGGTCGACATGTTGAGAACACTATGGGTCGAAACAGGCTTTTACAACAGAACATTAGTTGGACGATAAGCAAACTTGCGCAACTGGTCATGCTTTCTGAGGATAAGTATCTTTTGGTGAGTGCAATGATTTTATCGACCGGATATAAACCAAGTAGAACTCTAAGGTTTGAAGTAGGGTATTCTACTGGTGTCTCTCGATTTTCTCGAGCTTAGAAAAATTCTTGATTGGAATTCTATTTAATGTGTTTTCGATAATTATAAGACACAGTTCCGATTTGAACACAGCCAATGTCATCGAATAGCTTATTCTTTTACGGACTGCCATATCGGATCTTGTGTTTTGTTCTGAATAGGACGGTGTCCTGGTAGCACTGCACTCGATTCTTGAGGCGTACCCTGCCACGGAATTCGATTACCCATTGGGTGTAGGATTTGTTGGTCATTTAAATCATCTAATGACCTGTTCGAGTCTAATGCATGACACGAGTTTGCATTCACTGATGCTTGACATTACGAGTCGACTTATTGTTGCGTACGGGAGAGACTACGCTAAACAAAATGCAAGCGGTAAGAAAATATTTTTACGTAGATGTATATCATATCATGTGGGTAAGCTGTGCATAGTGGAAAAGCTAATTACTGTATTGATAACCGAAGTCAGCGGTGTGTTCGGACATAACAGGTGTGAACCGTTATTAAAGGAAAAAAGGGTCAGCCTGATCATCAAACTGAGTGAGCCCGTAGCTCAAACTGCTTAAATGATGCTCAATACTGATTTTATTTAATTCCTATATTAAATGACAAATCGAATTTTTGTTAGTTCTAATTTGCTGCACTCGTTCGCACATGGACAGCTTCGTGGTATATTTAGATAAAACCTATATAAACCAAGCCTAATTTCTATATTAATACACCTGTATGTGACATCTTCATGCTATATAAAGGGTTCGGCAAAGACTGCAGCCATGAGGCTAAGATTTCCTTTTTGCGATAAATAAGCAGTTATGGGCAACACTTTATTCAGACAGTGTGGTGAGACTACGCTGGTTTGCCTCGAGTTTGAGCGAACTGTTTTTTAGTGTCGGAAAAACGTTTTTCCGCGTAAATTTTACATTCTTTGGGTGTGTATAAACAACTTCCTGTGTGAAATATCATTGCGTCGCAATAGATTGTGGAAGTGTACACATTTCTTTGAGGTGATTCTCTTGTAAAACGTTCTCTCTGCGAGTTTAATACATGGATGTCTACTGTAGTAGATGCATCTAAGATTTTTAGATTATATAATATTAAGACAGTCGTTTAACCAGTCTAACAGTATTTATATAAGCCTTTACAAGCGAGCTAAGAGTAGCACAAACGAAAATAGCTTGTTGAGTTGTTTATGTAACTTTGAGGAAAATAGAAATGGGTCTGAAATCCAATTTAACGGTTTCCTATGAGTAGATTGTTTAGCGAGTTGTAGTATGGTTTCAGGGTAGTGTTATGAGGTTGACATGAGAACCAAAATTAAATGAACGTTTTTAAAGGAAATACCCACCACTCTTATGATAATTTCACACTACACCCTGTTGCATGGGAGAATTACAAATTGGCTTATAATAAAAAAATAAAATTCGTTGCTTAAACCCGGCTACAGCAGGAACTATGAAGTGGCAAATCAGTCGCTGTTGTGTTCGGTCCTTTCAAAGTACTTGCATTATTGCCAAATTTTTTATAATATTCGTATTGTCTGGCGATTATCGAATGATTCCTAAATATACTACCAAATTCTGAGAGCCTTCTGATTACTAAAACCGATACAGGACTGGTGCACATTCGTCCTAGAATTTGATAACCTATTAAAGTAGGCAGGAAACGTCAATGCTTAAATACGTTGAGTAATATGTAGATAGTATGCTCTAAACATTTGATCTTCAGGCACTACTAGTGGAGATTCATGGGCATTGCTGGTTGGTGCCGATCAGCTTAAGGCTGAGTTGTCTCTCTCTCTTGACCATGTACTTCGGGTGATAGCGATTCACGCTGAGGTAGCCGAGAAACCGATTAGTATGATGCAAAGATGGGTAAGCTACAGAAAGATAATTATTGTATGTGTGAAACATCAGCATACTAAATGTGCGACGTAGAGTTCACCAAAAGTGTGATCCAGTCAGCAAAAAAATATACGTGTCTTGAACTTAAAAAATTAAACATTTTTATACTCCGTTTTTAAGACTGTATCGAAACGGGAATAGATATATGAACTAACTTTTTGCGTGTGCTAGAAGCGTCATTCACCGGCCACGTTTATCCAATAAAACTACCATAAATTACGATACCAGCTTCAGTTAGGGAACTAGGCCACTAACTAACAGTTTTCAATACATTTCTTTTTTAATCTGCAAATAACTTTTCAATACCAACCGTGCGTCGAACGATATTGATAGGTGTAGACTCGCTATAGCGTCGCTCAAATACCCCACACACACACAACAATTTTAACGGAATTAAATTTTGAGCCGATTGAAGGTCAAACGTCACAACAATTCAAGCACTTCAAGTGGCCAAAAAGTTAAAAAAATGCAAAAGTTCTAAAAAAGCAAACTTGTTTGGACGACCTAATATGCAATTGATATTCTTAAGCCTAAAAAGGCTGTTAATTTCTATAGCCAAGCTCTATTGCTAACGTAAACCGTCAATTTCAGGCAAAAAAAATAAGTTTGAGTCTTGGCGGGAGTTCTTCTACCGTACAAGGATTAGATAACACCTGATCCATCCTTACATGTTGAAAACAACGCATTCTTATTTCCCATAACGAGTCTGCTATTTTTTCCAGAAAGGTTTGGATACCAGGAGTAACGGGGGAAGACATACCCATTACGACAAATATTTCGCTGAAGTTTTCGCTCAATTTAAATGCATCATATATATATATATATAAAAGAACAAATAGCCGCTAGCTCATACGTAACAAAAGTGTAAGAGCCCTAGTCTCTTATCGATACGTTGTTCGCTTCTGACTAGGAGCCTAGTTTTTCACTCGGTCACTGCTATCAGCCGTTCTACGCAGCATTTGCGTACATTCCTTGCGGCTGTGCTTTTGGCAGTGGTGAACAGTATATTCGTCCAGTAACGCGTCTCGAGGTGCCGTTGTGCCGAGGTGTGTAGCGACGTTGCATCATTGCCACAGTTTTTCGACGCTCCAGGCGTCCTCGCAATTACGTTGATCTTCGTAACAAATGCGCAGTATTTTTCTTCGCGGATCCTTTAAGACGATTTCAGGGCTGCTTGTACCTCATAGCCCACACGTTTGGTCTTCGACATCGGTTACGTCCCTTTACTTCGGCATTAGTCTTTCGGGAGCGGCCGAGGCATCTCGCGTTTGTTCTTTGCTATAGCTCCAGCGTTGGCCGGTTTTCTCGAGGCCGTTGTGCAGAGATCGACAACGTAGCGTATAGGGATTGCTATACCTTAACCACACCAAAACTAACAGCTGTTTTATTTATGTTTTAGTTAAATTTTCGGCTGTAACAAATATATACATATATGTAGAATGAAGCACTCATATTCAGATATACTTAGGCGCACTGTTTGCGCCTCGTATACGACACGTGAACAGGCGTTCACCTGCTATTACTGTTGGTGCAAACAGAGTTCTTTCTGAAATAAAACAAGAATCCATTACGGCGAAAAACCGAGGAATTTGAGTAAAGATCATCTATCATACAATTTTTCTGCGCTGGATTAACCCCCATTAAAAGGAGAAACGTTATCTTTTATTTGAAATCGATGATTTACGTTATTGCTAGTTTTCATGTGGTCTCCAAAAAATGACCTTTATGAAGCAAAGGAGACGATTCTCAATAGATTTTAAATTGAAAAATGGCTCTGGAGGTCATTATTATTGACTCACTAAATTTTTAGTAGAGAAATCGATGGACTTCTTAGAGAGGGAATGATCAATTGTCAATTAGGTCGCTTAGATATTCGTCCGCGGTTATTCTTGCTGAAATTTTTAAACCGCTTTCAACTGTTGCATGGGTTCTATAGGAAGGTTATTTGCATGTTGAAAAAAATATTCTAGTTAGTGGCTTAGACCCCTTAACTAAAGCTGTAGTTGTACTAGGTAGTAGATATGTTAAATAAGCATGGAAAAAAATTCGTTTAAATGTTTGTTTTCGTGTAGATATAATGTTAATTCAAGCCGAAGTCCAGATTTGGATGCCTCCGCCGCACATAAATATTTCCTCTACATTTGCATTCTCTTTAAGTACTACCCACAGAATCGTTTTAATCCACCGCTTGCGTTTTTCTTTCTGGCTAGGTACCAAAACCAGCAGACAAGCCGCTTCTGCTGAACTTAGAACGTGAAGATAGTGATCTTTTACGGGTGAATCGGGAGACAGAACAGACGGTAGACGGATTCGTTCTGACTCGTGAAATGCACTATGGAAAACTGCAGGAAGGCATCACTGCTGCATTTAAGGCGGCGTCGCTTAATGTACATTAATGTTTGACTACTTTGTTATATTCAACTGCATCGATATGTTAATATTTTGGCGAAAAATTGTACCGTAATTCACATTGCCGTTCGGGTGAACTTTAGGGCAACAACATTTTAATTAAATCATTCGTATCTTCGCTATTTTGCAGACGAGTTTATCTTCAAGTGCACCATCTCCACTATTACTCGCTAGCCTTTCTGCGATCGATAATTTACTATCACTATGCCTAATGCAGGACTTTACGACGCACATTCAGCCTTTGATCGGAAACCTGCATACGCTGTTCGCTCTTGCACCGGTTGCTGTCATTCGAACTACCACAGAAGTGAGTGAAATCGACAGTTTCGTTTTTAGTAGCTTTTATCGGATCCTGCCCTTGGTCATTGGATCTCAATTGTACGATCTCGAAAAGTTCGACTTTTTGGGAAGAGTATGAAGCGGTCAAATGTCAATTTAACAAATCTGACTGTTTTGTTATCAGGTATTAAGGACGCTGTTTGCGACCAACTATGCAGGAATGCATTCGCGTACGGAATATGACAGAGGCCGATCGCCAAATCAGCTCGAACAGCGGAGATGCGATGAATCTCGAGATCTCTATAGCGTCTTAATTGATGAGCCGTATCTTCAATTCACGAAACGAATTAACTGCCATCCACCTCTTATCAGTGAACAGCTACTTCGAAATAACAAATGGTCTATTTTGTCCCATTAATTAATATGTTCTACAAATAGCAAATATTCACCTAAAATTGAAACAGTTAATGTAATGTTAAAGTTACTCCTTGCTTATTTCATTGTCTAGGTGTTCTGGATCATAAAAAAGTTTCTCATGCATGCATGCATTTCCTTACTGCGATTTAGAATATTTGATAGTTTTTTTGGAAGAAGAAAATTGATGATGTGTTAGAAGGCTATTTTTTTTTAAGATGTGTGACTAGTGATTTAGGGAATGTATGTTGATCTGGAACGTTTCAGGTATGAGACTTCGTGGGGCTCAACAGTGGTGCGTCCTGCAACGAATGTCAAATCCGCGTTGACACCACATATTCGCATGTTCGAGCCGGTTGCCCAGCAGGCACTCAAATTTTACGTTTTACTAGTTTCGCCCGAACTACAAGAAGTCGTTCTGCAGATGCTTATTGAGCTGGTTAAGGTGAGCACAATCTACAGTACGTTAGTGTGTTTATTCAATAGCTGATAAATGCTGTAAGCAACACAAGCATCGGTGGCCGAAGAAAAACAGGCAGACAAAATGTGTCCTTTACAAAACGATACGCTTGCTCACTTTTTGGGAATGGGTCTCGTACAGGGTATTAACTACAGGTAAGGCATAACGATCTGCCATTTCTTTTTTTCGAAAAATCCATGTCATAATGAAGTTTCGCCAGCACAAGTTTCTCTAGTTGAAAATCACTTCTACGTGGTTAGGCTTTGAAGAGATATCTTCTCTTTTATGAGCACCAAATATGCATTTCTACAATAATGTTTCTATGATAGAGTGCTTCTATGAACGAGTGCGATGTATGCACTCCTAAAACGATTACAAGTCATTGAAGCACGCGTACTATCGAACCATATTTTGATCACGCAGGGCGTTGGCTCAAGACAAACGTCGGAATACTATGACCTTCCACCCTCGATACAAATGTTTCTGGCAGAATATACAAGGATGACCAAGCAGGGCTTTGTACGTATGTTTGGAATTACCTCTGTGTGAAAATGAAGAACACTGAATCATCTGTGAGTGTACGTGCATGCATGTGGTACAATGCCAATGCAGTTCTTTGATTTCTTGGGACAACACTTGGTTAAATTTAATTTACTACAGAAATGAGCCGTGCTTTCAAAGGTGCTCCATTCGACCCACTTAGTCTCGATAATTGGCCTCCGTTGCTGCAGTCGAGTAACATGTCGGTGAGGACAAACAACCATGTATTCTTTCAAACAAACTATCGGTGTCATAACGAAAACAAACTTTCAGGGCCGCATTAACTATACCCTGCTTGATGCTCATCAAAAATTTCTGAAGTACGTGATCGAACAATTGGAGCTGCTGTTTGATCAAGGAATTCCGTCACCTGTGATGACGTTCGAAAAGCTACTACCGAAACTGATGGAATTTTTGCTTCTATTGGCCAAAGAAAAGTACTCGTCAAAGCTGGTCGTTTCAGTTCCAAAGATCTTAAAAATATGCGAGCGCTTACTCGAGCCCGGATCATCTCTTACCGGTCGAGCATTGCCCCTGGTAGAGCCTCTGGTCAAGGATTTGTTTGCGATCTCCGCTGAGGGTGAGTCGTAAACCGTTGTTCACTGAAAACGTTATTCGAAACAGTATTCGGTAACGAGTTACTAGTAACGGTTCCACCACTATGATCAAATCGTCCGACATGGTCACGGCATACAGAATATAATTACTATGCAATACCGAACGAAACTTACGTTAGCAGCTTTTTTCTATTCCATCTAGATGCGGAAAGTAACAGAGCTGCTGTGCTACGCTTGGTGGAACGACACGCTGATTCAGTGGCCTGCCTTCGTCTGCTCAGTCGAGTCATTCAGAGCTACGAACTGGCAGAGGATCGGTGGAGGAAGATTTCTCGTGAGGTGGCGGACATGGTGCTGATTAGGTTCTCCCGGGGAGAAATACCTATTCACTCTATAGAAGACCACTCGGTCAGTAACTTTCCCAATAGCTACACGAAGCATGCAATAATCTTTGGTCAGCTTTACATTTAGATCATTAGGAGAAATGAGGTTGTTTCAAGATACTACAATCAGACCGCAAATTGTAGGCTTGCTCTATCGTATCGCAGGTGAACACCTATCCAGTAGTTGTCTTGCTATACTGCAATTTCGCTCTGACTTGTTGTGTCTTACTAACAGCCTTTCCTCTACTGATTGGCACCTACTGATTAGGTTTTGGAAGATCTATTCTGCGCGATGCCGTCATCGGTCTTTAGGCCCGTGGATCTCATTTTAAAAGCACTTTTTGTAACGGGCAGACATTCTAATACTCACCTGCTAAGGTATGTACCAAGTCAGTAATACCGCATTTGTTACACTGTGTTTATTCCATAATATTTTATTTACATCGAGGTGTTTCGTCACCTTTCGGAACTGAACTGTTATTATAGAAGCAGCATTTCTATACATATGTTTGAAAGAAATGAATTTTGTGCTAAAAACTATAATAACTTTCCATGTTGACTCAGAGGCAAATCGATGCTCGTCCTCACAGTAAAAGTTGGGTTTAGAAATTACGTCGAAACGATTTAACGTCTTCTTTCTTAAATTTATTTATCTCGATGAAGTACGACAAGTATGACTTAATGATTTTTACAGTTATTTGTCACTGTTACTCGTTGTTTGGCGTCTTCTTATGACCCATTCCGAAGAGGATATTGTCCTTGACCGTCTTCAGGATTTCCGCGATGACCTAGGTAAGGTATTAAAGAAAAAACGATCTCACTTTATAACCAATGATGAATTCAAAGTTAGTAGCGAATAAAAGAATAGTAACTAATTTCTTTTTCCTTCCTGGAAAGCCACTCTTTTACAAATATCCCTCAGGACTGCAGCTGCACTTTATTTGCATTAATAATCGGTTACGCGGAATCACCCAGTTAACAAATGAGCAAACCGTATATAACTTACGATCATCGAGCTTTTTCAACCTGCTCTAACCCTTACAGAATTACCAGTCGAGATGGATTCAAAACTACAGCAAAGTGATTTATTAGGAATGGAGCAAAAATTAAGCGACTATCTGGTGAACGTACTATTATACGTGCTGGAAGCATCGTTGAATGATGGTCAACTTGTCGAATTCGTGTCACTTCTTCTCTCCGAACTGACCTACGTACTGCAATCCGGCAAATATCCAAAGCTGTGCCACGCGCTCGTCTTACTCTTGTCTGAAAATAGTGCTCTGCTCGAAGAATACAGTCGGCGCTTACTTGCCAAGCACGTCGATCGGGCGTACCTGATCAGCCAATGGTGTCACCTCCTTATACTGACCGATCAAACGTGCCGAATTTATGGCTGGTGGGAATCATTAATCAATGAACGGGGCCAGAACCTTTTGACAGATCTGCACGCCGAAACGGCACTCATCTTGCTGTCTGATTACTTCGATGACAATATCGACAATGTCCAAGAGCAGCTGAGCAAGTTTCTCAGTGCTAATGCGTCGTTTATTGTCGAACTATGCAATGAGCCCCCGATTCAACAGCTGATCGCCTCGGTTCATCGACGCAAAGAACTAAGTCGTTTTTTCAACGACTGCAGCTGCAATGTCGACCTCTGCCGTAAGGCCCAACGGGTGTACAATTTGCTCAAGTCAATACCAAAAAGTGACCCGTCGTCACAGGATAAGGTTCTCCTATTCTTAGTAATGGAGATTTTCCCGCTTGCACCCGAGTACACACGTCAGGCAATGACCGAGCTCCTTGACCAGAATCTCCGTAGACACCTCCAGCAGGATCTGTGGTCGCAACTGACGGCCCTTCTTTCCCTGGCACCTTTAAGAGACCTCCGTCAGCTACGTAACCACCTCGTAAGCGCCGACGCAGTTGCTAGTCATTTCTCCAGTAGCAACACGACGGAATGCGTTGAAGACGAAAAGTTCTTCCTCGACTACCTCTGCACAGTTGAAGACCCGCTGGAGGTGTGCGAGATTCTGCAGAAGCTAAGCGACAACCTGGCGGACACTGAAGGGGCGGTTAACAAGCTGTTCTCGGTTGAAGACGATCTTCGCAAGCTTCGGCTGGCCACCGTTGCCCTAGAGAAGGCTCCGCTCACGGTCTACTTCTATAGAAAAAGTGTAGCCTTTCTATCGCAGGATATACCTAAAAAGCAATTGCTTATGTATACGCGGGCGTTCGAAGCACTACTGAGGCGGACCCGACAAGAACAAAAGCCCGATTTATATAGTCGGTGTAGAGAAACGTTGTCATCAATTACGAAGCTATGTGGTGGAATTGTTTCAGACGGCTGCCATGAAATGGCCGCTCTTCGACGGGCCTTTAACAGCGTCTCAAACATACTTTCAGAAGTGCCGATAAAGGAGTGCCTTGGCATCAAAGCTGTTTTGACTATGGCACAAGTATTGCACCGATATATAAGCCATTTTAGCCCCATCCCAGACATCCCGGAATTTGATGAAGACGAGCGCCAAGCTAGGTAAGAAGCTAAGTAGTGTAAATTATATCATTAACCATTAGTACGTAGTGAAGGAAAAGAACTAAGTGTATGTATGCTTTTTAATAAAAAACAAAATCCTCAAAGCAGACCTTCAACACACGCTTACTGCATAAAAGCGTGGAATATTAACTAAGATCAAGAGAAATTGTATTACCATTTTGTACAATAACAGGAGATATGCAAGTCAAAACAAAACCAACAACGTTTTTCCGAAGGGCGCCAAAAGATAGTTTTGAACTAGTTTGTGATATAGCCTTCGCGAATGATTGCATAGTTTCCAAAATAGGACAATTAACATACTTCATTGTGTTATTCTTGTCATATGTGTGTACTCATTTATACGATCTCAGCGTACTCGTGTCGTTATTATTAAACTGGTGCGAAGAGTCAATGATGGAAATACCACTGGGAGTTCACGTGAAGGATCTTATACGACACCTAGCAACTAGTGCTGTTAACGAATGGATTCTAGCACCTCACCCGACGCTACTTCGTGGTGAATGGCCGCGTCCACAGGTGCCCTGCGACTCGTATCTTGATATCCAAGTTCTACAGAAGTTTATGTTCCGTTGCAACTTTGTCGGCTGGTCTAGTCGCACCCAGTTCGAAGAAAGCTACGTGACTTTGTTGGGAGTGGTGAATCACATCACTGAGGACCGTTGTAACGACGCTGAGGTTCGACTTTTTTTAGTGGCACTAATTTCTCGGTAGAAACTAGGTGGCGACATTTAGTACGCTTATTTTATCTTTTTCTTCGGGTGATTTGCTCATCTGGTCTTATTAGTTGGCTAATTTCATCGACCTACCACTGCAGGCGGTGTTGCTGGCTTGTAAAATTGTTGGTAGGAAACAGTTTCATTCCGTAAAGGAAAAAGCGTTTTCATATGATTCACTATAGGCATTCTTAAGTAATTAATTACAAAATAGCATTAAACGATGAATGTATTCCATTTGTGATATTATTTTTAGTCTGTGTTTGATATGCGAGCGATCCGACGTCACGGTCTGACAGCAATAACGTCTCTGTTGTTACAATGCCTTCGTGTGCCAGTGCCATCACGAAGCAGAGCCTTTGTTCATTCACCACGCTGCACGCACGAGTTTACACACGTTTTAACGGTAAAAAGCCTTTGGAGGTCACGTAACGGTAACATGACCGCTCATAGATTTAAAAACAATGTAAAAACCGATCTGGCTAAAAAGAGCGCTTTACCCAAAAATGAAAGAGAATTGTGTGTGGATCAATAACTCATTTAATAACAATTCAACTACTACACCGAAGTCGTCTTTGTAAATGCCAATGTAGGACTTTACATTGAGTAGAATATCTCACAATACACAGAATGTTAGAAATCTAGTATGCAATGCTGTGATGACAAATATATAAGGTTAAAGCCTCAGTATTTACCATCAAATGGGTCTCCTCGGAGCATATTAACTTTTGACATTTTTAGTAATACGTCAAGCGCCAATATTACGACAACTTTTTGGGGTGTAGCTACAGCACTGGAAAGTTGGCGACCCGGCAAATCTAAGTAAGATTGCGACAATATTTACAAGCAACGTGTTGCTGAAAACGTCAAGCTAACGTATCCCAGGTACGCGCATTTGATGGTATTATACACACCCGGTACTAGTTACGGCCACGTTTCTTACAGTTTTCGAAAAGCGATAAATATACTTTTGATTGTTTTGTTTTTCTTGCAATTTTAACGAAATATTGTTTCTATAGAGGGGCGGTGATACCTTCGCCTTTGGTGGAGGTCGCGTTGAAAAAACGGCGTCAAGCGTTGGGACTGAAGTGAACGTTGAGCGAGCTTCATGGCCCATTGGGAAATATGGCCTTGGACAACTGAGTGCCCCCACAAAAAGGCAGCAAAATACGCAATCGCCTACACACAAGGCTAATGTTTGTGAACCTGGGAGCACTGTATCAACGGTAGGATATACCGTTGCATCTAATGCGCTGAAGGCATATGTGTGGGAAATACGTGGACTGGAATTTTTTCAGCTCAATTTTGCCTTTTTTTTAATGATTTTTTTCTAGATGAAATGCTTCTGGGAGGTGTCCGTTACATGAAGATCTCAATTAAGATGGATATGAGCAGTCTATATGAAAAAATAACGTAGTAATAAAAACATTTACATTATTATATAGGACCTGACGTTACCTTTGCGGTCTTCTTTACGGATTACTACAGCAAAACAATACTGACGTGGAAAAGGGTGATTGGCGTGGGGCGATGCGGACGCTTGACCTCGACCTTAACTCGTGTTTCCAACTCATCCTCGATATCACGGACCAATGGCTTAAAAGTGATCTTTGTGTAAGAAATAACGTTTATGTTTTTACTTACTTGAAATTGCGTTCGAAAGATACTATAGTCTGCACACCCCAAGCATATGTACAAATTAAAACTTGTCCAAATTCATTTAAACTATATATCTACAAGTCACAGATAGCAGTCGTATTATCTTTTTTTTTGCTATTGATAGTCTATTCTCTGGTATTGAATTTGCAGGATTACCAGCTTCGGTGTTCAATATATAGATGCCTGTTACAGTTGTGCGATCTGCTGTCGGCCGAACAATTGATTAAGATCGACCTTGAATGTTTCCGATTTGGAGACTTCCTTTTCCAGGATGACACCTTACTTGTACCGCTGTTTCTCGTCCTAATGAGCAAAGTATGCACGGTTCCTCTATATACCCAGTCTGATGTACGTGTAAGTTACCCTAATTTCTGTTTTGTTCGTTCGTTTTCATCAAGTTTATTTAGTTTGTCTCTGTTTGTTTATTCGCTACGTTCGTTGATCTATTTTTATTGTATATCTTTTTTCTGCACGAAATCTTCGATGATCCTAGGTAGTCTGACCAGATACCAGAGATTGGATATTTTTGGGTTTTAAAATAGTAGCAAAGTCGTAAGTCCAACCGTTGGAGCTAAGACCCAGGCTCAGCTTGCCTGAAAAGTGCAACATATTTCCCCGTCGGACAAGTGTATCTAATGCTTGCTTCCGACGTGGGTGCCTAGCGACACGTTAAAGTGAGCGTTCGTAAGCGCCATACATAAATGAGAGCAGGACCTACCTTTATGGGGAGCAATCGTGAAAAAAGGTGCTACGGCTGCTACAGAATTCTGACTCGTATCATCACACATCGGCTACGAAGTTGATGTGTAGTCAGACGCATCATACCTGGAGAGCAAAAATTTTGCCAGGATGTTTCAGGAGATGATAACCCGACTTTTCTGTGCGGTTCATGAATGAACCGTAGAGATGTCACTCTGAATCATAAACGATATGTCACTCTGTGTCCAGGATACAATGGAATAGACAAAAACGTTGCACACGTCGATAATCTTATTATCTTTGGGGCCAGTTCTCTCTCTGGGAAGTTCTCGCGAGGCTGTCGTGTTATGTCGAAGTGGTTGATGGTTGATTAACATCCGCCGCATTGCTTTTGACATACTTTACATAAATAGAACGATTCTAAAGTGCGTGAATAGCTTTAGGTACCTGGAGGCAATTTTTTCCGCGAACGTTCAAGCCTTCTTAAAGTACATTACGGACACAGTATAGCGAACAATGATCGCTAGTGTGGCAATACGTTCGCTTTCGAAATCATTTTTGACGTTGGCCTCGTTCGAAATAAAGGCGGCTCCAATTATTCCCTATGCAATTTAGATCGTTTGATAATACCTGTCTTCGAAACAGTCCAAAGAAATTTTAACCATGTCAAAATCCGCCAAACGAAATACAGAACCCGCCACGTGCTTGCATTGTTTAATGTGGAACAAGTAGGCGTATCTTATATACGACACATAGCTACTTGTAGAGGGTCTGAGACATACGTTTCAGCTCCTCATCATCCCTGCCTAATCAGATGTTATCTGCACATAGAGAAATATCTATTTCGACTTTTATAATACGAGAGCTTATTACTAATACAGTCTGGAAAGGATCATACAGAATGAAACGTTTGGCAACGGATAGATTTGATCACATTGTACGGGGGACATGTGTATCTATACAAGATGTGGTGCATTATGCGCTATCATACGAGTGATGCGATCGGACACACTTATCTGAAATCGTAAAATTCTAGATTTTGTATTTATAGACAATTATGTCTTCGTAAACGCCAATAAAATTTCACATAAAACACGCTTTGCCCCAGTGGCATGCGATGTTTACGTGAAAAAAAACCTTTACTCAGACCTGAAAAAGATTTTTTCTTTGGAAAAAGATTAACTCACAGACTCAATCCTAATCTACTATGAGCAATTTTTCATGGACTTATCTCATTTACATGTTATGTAATAACCGTTGTTGTATGATGACGCAGTATTCAAAATGGTAGCAATAATTTCAAAATAAGTTAATTTAAACATGTCAGTTCGAACTTATTTTCATTGATAGTGCTACTAATGGAACATCCATTGTAATGTTGTTTTCATCGTATGGGTCGTTTTAGATGGCACGCTTCAATCTACTCACAAAACTGGAACGTGTCTTCGAGTACATCAGTAAGCACGACCATTACTCATTCAAGCAGTTCGGCCTTTTGACGGCTGTCCTTGTCGCATATCGACATATTCCTGCCGTCAGGGTGGAAACATCGAAAATTATTGTGGACACCATTGTTGCCATCACGACATTTAATGTCGGGTACGTTACATTCCTGTTAGTACTAAAATTCCTATTTTCATATAACGTAATAGCTGCGTATTAGTTATTATGGTCATTTTGTATCTTTCCCATGCTGCGGTAGGAATCCATCCTGTAATTGAGCTCGATATCTACACGATGTACATTTTTTTTTATCGGACTATAAAAGTCGGCTTACAATGCATTAGTTGTTGTTAATAGTCTGTACGTCTATATTTTTGCTCTACTTTCACAGGACCGTATGTGAGCCAACACTGGCACTAGCTCGAGCAGCAGCTTTCTATCTGGTAGAGAGCGGGCGGAATGAGGCAGACAAGGATGTGTTACTAACACAGTGTATGGATAGTGCCTTCAGGGATACGAGAAATCTCATTATTACTTCTCAATACGGGGTGCGCATATATATACAGATATATATATATATATATCCGTTTTGGCCTTATTAAGGTCTATTAAAAGTTCATGATTGTACAGCTCGCTTCAATGATGTGTGTAACTGTAGACATTTTCATTTATAAAGCAAAGCAAGCATTGCGGCCTATAAAATCTCCTATGTTCGAAGGTGATCTAGCCTCCTGTGGTCCAAATCAAGTTAACAGCAGTTTGACTTTATGCAGGTTTATCAGTACGAAAAATGCCAATAAGCTTTCAGGCAATATAGGTTAAATAACAATTTGGCTAAACAAGTGTACTCACCACATACTAGTCACTAGACGCAAACATGACGTAAAATAATGCCTATCAATTTTCGTCTGTTTAGATCCGACATCTGTTACGGTCGCGAGGCATGGAGCAGTGGGTACGCAATTACCTATTCAAAAGTTTCGACGTACAGTTTCGACGGGATTGTCGCGCTATCAACATCGAGCAAATGGAGAATCTTCGACTGATCATCATCCTTGATCTTCGGGAACAGCACGAACGACGAGCACGATTGGTAGGCCGTATTAACAAGGGCGAATCCACACACATTTTTTTCTTTGCTACGGATACCTCGTGTCTACCCTGGCCTATAGCGTATTTAATTCATTGAAGGTCGAAGCTCTACCGAACTAGTTTTTTCTTCGACATATTACTGATCCTCTCTGAGTTACTGTATTCAATTTATATCATATAGCATAGTAACGTTTAGTTATTTTATCCAGGGCTACGATTCCTCAACTCTGTCATCTCCTGCCATTGACAGTGAGGCACTGGCTTTACTGCTTGAAAAGTCTGTCATGTTGTTCGATTTCATCAAGGCGACGCATAGCTACCCCTTAGGAAAGGTGACTGTGTAGTAATATTATGATGCTTTGTCGCATCTAGATTGTCATACCATTAATTACCTCACCGTATGCTAGAACACCCGAATGTTTCGGTGTAAAACAAATTATTATTCGTTCGGTGGTATTAGGGCCCACTTCTGCGGCTAAAGCTTATTTACTCTAACTGTTACGAATCGTCATTTATGCAGGCAATCTGTGGGATCCTTTGCTCCGTATATGAGCAATTGCCCTTTTCGGAAGGAATCAGCAAAGTAATGGGGGAGCTCCTTTCGTATCAACAACCATACCCTGAACTGCTAATGATCGTATTGAACAGGTTTGGTCAATATAGTGATACGTGGTACAGAGTATTACCTTAATATATCTGGTATTTCTACAGTTGTTGTATAATCGATTGTGTTATTTCCGGCATTTTACAGACTGTACTCATCTATGATCGAGACAAAATGTCAACTACATCTAGTCGAGGACTGGCTATTGCTTTCGTTGCACAACCTCACGCAGAGATGTTCCTCAGCTGTTGCTCGATGGAATCTTCTCTGCTGTGCCCTATCTGCTCTTGAAGACCCCATGCTCCGGTCGCTGTAAGTAAACTTACCAAGCTCAAACTACATAAAGGCAAGTTTCTTGTCAACCTGAGTCTTCATTTACTTTTGTACATTGTTTTCTTTAAATTGCTGCTTCTTAGTTACTGAATTAATAGGTATCCTCGCCATATTCCTGTAAGAAGAAACATTCGATGACGATCGGCCTCTTAGGGAAACACCTGATTTTTTAATTACTGAATTTTTCGACACTTTTTCGGTTACTGTGAGACTAAATCCTCGGAATTACCTCTTCTGTACAGTGCTAAATATTAGTAAACTTCCGGAAATGCTCGGAGCTTTTACCTCGGTGGGTGTTTCAAAGCTTTGCCAGAAGTTTGACAGATCTATAAAACGGTTTGTTAACCGTATGCCAGCTGAACTATCAGTCAATGCTGAAGTTTGAACGAGCAATGGTAACATTATCATTCAAAGGAGTGTATATTATCGACCCAGACCGAATCAACATGTGAGCGAAACGCTAATCTTATGATAAACATATGTGTTCATTATTTCTCTTCGTTGCATTGTATTACAGACTTTGTACTGTCGTGCATCGCCGACACTTAGGCGAGTATGCTTCAGCTGACCGGGCTCTTCTTAAGCAAGCAGTGACTTCATTAGCTCGACAGCTGGCCAAAAGCTCAAAGAAGGATCAGCTGGTTGGCCTGTTGGCCTCAGTCACCGCCCCACCTTTCATCCGGGAGCTCTATTCGCACCTCTGCAGCCAGGCACACGCAGTAGGACTTGCCAAACCGCTTAAACAGCCAAAATCTTCCTATGCAGGACAAGAACTTTCTTAACCATCTTTGTTACCTTAGACTAAATAATAACGAAAATACTGTCCATAGTCAACATGTGATCGACTCGTGTACACTACCTAATTCATTGAAGTATTGTCTTCTGCACATGTAATAAACATGCTACAGAGCAAAAACGGAAGATCCAATTAAAAACAAGGAATTCCACTTTGTGATGTTTTGATCTATTTTGCTGATCCGTTTTTACGGCATTACGTTCGTTAGCTATTGCTAAGCATTATTCTAAGCCTGAGTAACTGGTACCGACAGTCAGCGAGTAACGACGCCGTAGAACCATATTGCTTAAGTAGTACTAAACAGTTGAAAGCATAACGATGCTGAGCAATAACGGCGCTAAGTCAGATAGCTCGTATTACATAGACCAGTGAGTCAAAATGGGGAAAAATGGTTCTCACTCACGGTGCTAATGCACCCATTAGATATGCATTCTTTATTCATTCCGGAGGCACAAATCAGATATTGATATTTGACGAATGTTTGTTTAAAGCACCTCCTTAACTACTGTCAAACATACGATAAAGTGAGCGAAAGACAGGCCGACAGTTGAAGACATTTCCTCTTTTTTTGGCTCTTATTCCTGTGTCCTATAACTTCACTGACATCTATATTTGAAAGATCTTGTACGCCCGTGCAGCCTGTTTGGCTAAAAAAAATTAAGATTAGAATCCAGAAATCTATATTTGCTAACGATCACTTCAGTTATCACTTTGAGGCTGGTTGAAAAGCTAGGAGACAACAGAATAACCTTATAAATAACGACACTACGGACAACAGAAGGAAAGTTGTAGTGCAATACAACTTTAAATCTATATTGGAACATAACGTCAAACATTAGATCGAAATGTATTGAAGCATTATTGTATTACATGCCAATGTTTTTAAATGTTGTAATTTTCTGAAAGTATGCGTGCGCGTACCTAATAAAGAAGAAAGTAAATTAATCGATAATAATGTGCTCTTATTTTCAACTAGGGCATATACACAAAGTACGGTATCTAAGCTGAGACCAACTTTAGTGTATGCGTTCATCCGCTACAACACTGGCTACCTATAAAATCCAGCTATTTTCACTACGAACCGACAAATTCTTCATGACAAACAACGGTACCTTGTTTTCAGAATCTGAGCGAATATCAGCTATTGTCGAATCTCTTCGCGCTCGACGAATTCCCGCTAAAATATAAAACATCTCTCGTTTGTTGCTCGTAATCAACGGTCTACCTTGTTGCTAGTTTTCCATGAAAAATTCCAGCAAGGCTTTGATGTAGTAAACTCGACGATCCTCAATGGAGACTGGATTTAAGAGTTCAAAAGTTCATCATAACATTTCTGGCTTTCTATTTTAAAAACTAACAGTCCTTCCAAGAAGGAGAATATGAGTTGTCCTTTTTTGATCACCTAACTAAGCTTCAATGGTTGGACTTTTTCTGCCACTTAAATTTTTCAAGCGTCTTTAGTCATTTTTGATTCTCTGTTAAACATTTTATCTTATTCGAATTATTTTTATGAGATAGATCCAAGAATATTGGTTGACGCAGGAATATTGCTGAAATTATTTATACACAAAACGAGGTTTAAAAATAATAGTTAATAAGCTGTCTTGAGTCCCAATGTAATTAATGTAACCTGTTATCACGGTGAATAGCAGTTATCCTACATAGACTTAACTTTCAGAGATGACACTTTTAGCAGATGTAAAAAATTCTTATGGAACTCTTGCTCTTATTTAAACACAGTTAAGGTACCGGGTTAGGTAAAGATATAAGTACAAATCCTTATCTATACCGGTATGTAAACTCAACAGTGAACAATAACGATTCGATGATCAAATGCGAATCAACATCTTCTCATCTGGTTGAGGAAGTCTTAAATGTGCTACAGTTGTAGGAAACGTTAAAACCTCTATAGGATTTGAATTTCATATGTGCATGTAATAGAACAGTAAAAACAATCTACATAAACTTAGCGCTCCGAGCTGGCCTACTAATACATGCCTGTCTTAATATCATTTGTCTAATATACGGTTTACATTAATATCATTTCAAAGCTGTGATTTGATAAATGAGCTAAAATTTTTAGCATGTCTTCATTTAGACTTAACATGGTATCTTGGAGCTGAGTGAAATTTCCACAAAAACTCGCTATTTATTACAGTTGTTGTTGCGATGCTATCCGGGCACATAAAAGGTTTGTTGTTAATCAAGATAAGTTATTGGAAAAACAACGACCCAAAAATGCTTCTGTCTCTTTTGTTCTTGGGAATTTCGGCGGAAGAAAGGTTATGACAGAAGTGAAAGACCGAAACGTGAGTATTTATGATCTAAACATCCCAATAGTTTTAGACCATTTGAAGAAAGCTGCTGGTGAATTGATACAGAAGAAGTCACTGACTCCATTTGCACGAAATTCTGCAAAGACGCAATGAAATCTAGCAATTTTTCAAGTGGCTAATAAAGGTGTCACTTACGACAACAGCGAAACCGTTACGGGCCATGTGTCCACTTCCGAGTAGCAGAATAGATATTTTCCACAAACTGGAATCAGCATCCACAAGATACCCTGGTGTAAAAGGAATATTTAATTTCCCCCAAACCCCTGTATAAACCCTATCCATAATTCACTCTTGGCTAGAAGCTTCGGAAAACATGCGCGGTAGTGCTGCACTGTTGTAAGCCCGCCAGGGTAGAGTACGAATGATCTGGACGGATCAACAGCAGAGAACACTACTAATTTATTCGTAATTTTCACTAAGAATCGAAGCACGCCTACGCCTTTATCCAAGTTATAGGCATCGTTATGTTGTGTGGCAAGCTCACTAGCTAACTATTGAGGATATGTCCCACACCACTGAATTGCGTGTTTCAACTCGAGAGGATCTCCAGAACGTCTCTGATAGGAAATTCTCCTACGATTTGCAAGATTCCGCTTTCGAAAATAGCCGGTACATTGTCTGGCCTATTGCACCACATGCCTGGGATTGTTTGAAAAACATCTTGCATGCTAGTCGACCAGCTCTTACTTTCACTTTGTCTTTGTAATCCTGCGCTTCCGAATGTTCTTAAGACCGAAATCATACTTCATTGTTCTCAGAGACCTCAGAACAACCGGTCAGCTTATGTTAGCACCGTTTGCACGACGACGCTGAAATTGGAGGTGTGGTGCACGGTTGGTTTCACATTGATATGTTGAAACAACGATAGCCGGAACCTTGAAGCTCTTGTTTGGGCAACTTAACGCTGGTAATTCGCTCGGCCCTGTCTATAGCAAGTTCTTCCTGCGTAAGTTTCGCCATCACGGTGTATGTGGTACTAAAACTGTGCGGCAAAAGTTATTTCACAGTGCTTGCTTCGGTCCAAATGAATGCAATGGCCGTCTAGCAGAGCTTCGTTACGCAGCCTGTATTAATCGAACAAGCAGTGAAGTGAGTTTTTTGGCTATGCAATGGGCTTCACTTTCCTCTGTACACGCTTATGAAAAAAAATTCTGGAAAATTGTTATTATGTTCAAAGGGTCGTTGATTGATCTGCGATTCGAAAGGTGGTTCATCCCTCGCAGTGTTTTTCAATATGATACTTTCGTTGGATCTAGAGGAGGGCCCACTTATCTGAGTTCGTCCTGTCAGACGAGTCTTGTAGCCCAGCGACAGATGGCTTTGCTTAGGAAATGCCATGAAATATGGTATATAGGTCAATATATATATATATCTGCCAGCATAGTCAGTACTTACTTAGCTTGTTTGTTACTGTTTTTTTGCCACTTCTAACCGATTGAATTTGGTCGCGGGGTGTAATATAATCATCTAACTGAATATAAGGAATGACAGAAAAATGCTGGAACACTAAATATGTGAAGTATAATTCGTGACGATTGCATAAATAATAATTAGTATATGCAACAATAGATCACTCTACTGTGTAGAACTCAATTTTTGGGTATGCCGTTAGGACTTAGTCTGGCTAATGGGTAAATCTGATTTATTCATGAGGTCAGTTGACGGTGATGCTATTAGTGTAAGATTGTTGACGAATCGTGTATAATGAATATGATTTGTTTTCAATTGTTAATACTGCCATGTACATCTTTTTCGAACATGACATCTGCTGGAAAATTCAATGTACTACCTCTTGCCTTGTTTAGACTTCTTCAGCTCAAATAAGTGCCAGGTAACACGAGTTCCCTTTCAGCATGGAGATAACAGATTCGCGTTGTAAATAAATACTCTCTGAAAGGCCTAAAGAAACAATCACAAATGTAATTTCCTCCCATTGAACACGACAATATCCCCGCATTTCTATGTTAAGGAGTAGTCCATGAGCGCCCGCGACAGATCACTCTGAAACGTCTTCAACATTATAATATTTGGTGCTTATAAGAAAGGACAACAGAACTTCAGCGAATTATTTCACGAACGATTTGATGAAATCACATGGTGTAGTAGAGACGTATTGCGTTTCTACGGGTCTTAACAACAAACGGTCAATTTCTTTTTGGGCCGCGTATGCCGTAGTGCACGTACTTGAATCCTTGGAATATAAAGGAAGACGTCAAAATGATCCTTTGCTCAGTCAGAGTAAAGAAAGGTAAAAAGTAGAAAAGATACTAAGCAAACGTAGCAATGAATAAACTTTGCGTAAAAAAGTGACCGCTTACGTTCCCTTCGGACGAGAACCAGCTTCAAAATAACTTGTCGATCAACAGCTTGGCCAAATATTTTCCACAGACTTACCGTATAAAACATATGCACATTGTACATAGATCTACCCACTGATTAATGATACCGAAATCAATTTTGTTGACTTTTTCTTGCCTTTTTGTAGGCTTTAAAGTGCCTTTGACTACATCTACCTCCGGCAGTAAAATCTGAGTCTCAGTAGGTCCGTAAAAAGGCGCTTTTTTCATGTTAAACGTGAAAGCAAAAAGCATCATTAGGAGCGTGGCGGCGTTTCTCTGCAGTAGGTTACTGCTGCGTCAACCTAGGACTAAGTCCAGCGTTCGAGTACGCAAAAACATGCAGGACTGAATCTAACAAAAAGTCAAATTTCACGTCCGGTACTGAGGTGTAAATGGACTAAAGAAAAAGTTTGCAAAGAAAGCTTACGAGTGGGTCTTAAATAGTTGGGTCATATATGAAGCCTTCTGTTACGAATATGTTATCGTCTATTAATTTTTTTTTATAAAGGCCAGACTCCAAATGGCATTGGAAATTCTTCTAAAACTTCAAAGTATATATGCCGATTCAATAGAGCATAATGTAACGAGGATGTTTGAAGCACGTTTACATGTATCCAAATAATTCAGATCAATATGGTAGACGTTTTTTTACAACAACATGTAATGATACAAGAAATCTAACCATATAATTAATTACTTCGGAACTATTAGCAAAATTTGGAAGGACATTTTGATAAATCCCTTTTTTACGTCCGTCCTTCTTAGACTTCGGGTTTTAGGTCCGGTATCGCCGTTAGGCATAATTCCATCGGACAGATGGCTATGTCCCGCATGAAACAGGCTGTGTCTGTGCCCTGGTTCGGACTTAGACCATAACGTGTTCTTAAGATTAGTAGGCAAATAGGTTTTCCACTAAGCTTTCGTGGGGACATGATGATAAACCTGATGGTAAAGAAAGTCATTGTACGCAGCTACTTTTCATACGGAATAACTTTACACTGTTATACATATGACTGCGCACAGTCGACACGAATACGGGTTTGTCACGCGGCTTATCTTATCCTTGTAAATTGATAACGGAAGAAACACTTCGAAAATATAGTCGCAAAAGAAACAACCCTGGAAGAGGTTGTAAAACACATGGCACTTGACAACTGCTGTTTTGCCTGTTTCGAACCTAGAGCACGACGTTTTGTGCTGTTGCCAGTGTCAAATCAACGATTCATTACGTGACATCATAAAGCAAACAAAAGATTAGCCCTTTATTTATTACTAAATTAGTTGTGTGATGTCTGATACACGTAACATATTTTGGTGCTTCGACACTCAGCTACTGAGCTCCAATATATTCGTAGCTATAATAATAGAGATATGTTTAGTTATACTTAGCTCGATCCCTTTAGATAAACTGCAACACACTGCAAAGTGAGGCCCGCACTCCATTTGGACATATCCCTGAAGCGAGTTCCGTAAAGGCTTGTTGTCGCAGGGAGAAATGAGAATCGGTTATGACATGGCTTCGCTTAGAAATGTTTAGCAAACCCGGTTATGGTATTCTAGGAATAATATATCTTCATTTGTAGACCTAATATGGGTATCAGGTCAAATAAAACTGAACTTTTGGAACGTGTAATCTCAGTATGTTTAGATATCTATTTCGAAACTACAAAAGGAAGGTCATCTATTGAATTTTTGCAATGTCTACTTTTTTTTTGGCAAATCGTTAAATATAATATTATTGAATAAAGCACACAAACTGACATATCGACTTGAGGAATTCGGAACAATTTGATTTCTAGGACAAGACAGTGGCGTGAAAGCAAATAGGACCAATGGCAAACGGAATTCTGACATATGCATACGCTCACTCTGAAGGGCGTACGTAAAGGTGTGATCTTTAAAGCAATGATAGGGCTGAACTTAAAAACCATGCCTCCTCACTTATTCAGGCCACATCTACTTATAGAAAACACTTACGATGTCAGCACAGTTAACATGCCACTATAAAAAAAAGTATGCGTAACACGCATGCGTGCAATAGTAAACGTCTCGTGCTCTTAAAAATCACGAGCTTTTTAGTACGAGCTAAAGTATCTGGAATTATTCGTTATGCACTTGCTATGTAGCTGGTCATTTAAAAATGGCCGTTACCTACACTCAAGGTGTTAGACATGAACGTTCTCTGCATATTTGAAAGTTCAACCATAATTGCATGTTACTTTCTAATATTCTTAATAAAAATCGATACTATATTAGTACAAATGTCACAAAAAAAAAAACGCCACAACTAAACCAGTTTATAAATGAGCATACTCTAAAAATCGTACGATTTTACAGAAACAATCTTTTTTTTTAAACATAAGTGATGCGGAAATATTGTCTCTGTTTAGATGGCAATCGGCTTGAAGATGACACGATACATACAAAGTTGCAGTGGATTTAAGATTAAATTTAAATCTTATATATAGATATGACCCGCTATAATTGGGTACGCAAACCCCACTGGAAACGCACTTCAAACTAGACAGTGATTTTATTCAGTTCATAACAAAGAATATCTGCAGCGGTATCCTAAATAATATAATTATAAATCCCTTTCACCAACGACTGAGGGTACTGACTAAGAAAACACAATTTGTACTCTAAAAGCGAAACGATAATTATAATATTATACTACCTGTAACGGTAATTCTCTGACGGAAAGGCCTCTCCCACGAAAGCAAAGCTTTTAATTACGAATATAATAGTCACTTCACAAAATCGTCATCCTCATCATCGGCGGTGACAAGTCCAGTAAAATCGGCGACGACCTTTATCGTTCGTTTGAGGTACGCTGTATGTATTCGTTCGAGCATAGGGAAGCCTCCCAACTGGCCTGAAAAAGGCGCACCAACGTTTCTTATTGTGCACGTCTAAATAAGGCCCGTATCGAACCGCAATATAGTGGGACGTGGCTTCACAGCGGAAGAGGCCAACTGTAACGTTCACTTGCAGTATTACCTAGGTTGGAGGCGGGTTATGCCTTCTAGTTAATCGAGGGCTATACGTGAATAGTACGCTGCCCTTCACCATAGGTGAAAGCTTTTGCGTGTGGCCTTAACTCACGCTCATGCGAGTTCATTCAAGCGGACAGAAGAGACGGTTCGCGCCAACAGCAACTGGGTCAGTTCACTAAATGTCTCTGAAGATCACCTAGAAGCTCATTTAATGTGCACTGAATTAGCGGCTATACGCCGTGCCTTGTATAGTTTGTCTAACAGTAAAATGTACATTTGCACGATTGGCTTTTTCGCAGTGCTTGTCCTTTAATTAAGCTCCTTACGATGAGTTGCCTTCGCGATGTGGTCTAATTAATAGTGAAGGTAATTATCCATCAAGGAACGAACCCGCACTTGAGGATGAACGAATGCTAATGTTTGGCTTTGTTGTTCTAACAATCGCGGCCTGCGTTTCCTGGCCTTTCCACATTATTGAAGTGATCTCGTGAGAATATGGTGATATGATTCAACTTACCGTTGCTGTAATTATGAAAAATATAAATATTAGTGCTCGTTGATACGAGCGGTCTTATCTTAGCCGTGTTCAGAATGGCCCTATTAAGAACATTGGTTATTTTCATAGCAGCGTCAACACCAATGGGAGTGTACTGTTTTTTCTCGTTCCACTCGCCAAACCCATGTTTCTGTCAAAATTCGGTGCATGTTGGTGGCAAAAATCTCTATGAGGAACGGTACTGTTGGTCTTAGGAGTACTGGAAGCAAGACCTCGTTAATTGTGTCAGATGCCCAGGCCGCTCGAAGTGCCGAGCAATAACGTTTTCCGACTGTCCGCGTTATTATTCAGTCGTACGCCAAAGTCGCCGAAAATAATTTTAGTCTAATAAGCTTATAGATCTTGTCGATTGATCGAAGAACTTCATGACCGCATGAACCGAAAGTCTACTTCTTTTTCTGCACTTGGCTGTTTTACGTTCATAATACTGCGTTGTTTTTTTAATTGCAATGCGAATACTTCATTTAGCCACCAGGATATACAAGAACTTCCGTGCCTGACCGTCCTCGTCTGTCTGGCCGCATTGCTAGCCATCGTGAGGAATTTTGCAAGAAAAACAGTATTAATCTTCATACTTTAGGTATAGATTAATGCGAATATATCATTACTTTTCGAGGTCGAGGGTGCCAACAAGTTGGGATCCTTGTGATTCATCAAATAAAAGTAATTACTGGTGACGTTTCTGCACTGAAATAGACTCGTATTTCTTTTTTTTTTTTTTATTAGTGCCAATGTTGATTAGAAAGGTTATATCGATTTATCTGCCAGAACCTATTTTAGGGTGTACAGAAGGCTACGGATAAAAACTCAGCTGTTGTAAACGTGACGTTTTGAGTATTTTTATTATTAGCTTTATAAATATATATTCGGATAATATCACTATATAAAAATAAAAAAGACGATCCAGAAGAACAGAGGGTACGGTACGTCAAATTTGGCTAAAATTAAAATGGCTCTTTTGAAACTTGGTCGAAGTTTGACGCTTTTGAAGAGACGATTTTCTAGATTTTGTAACTTAAAGTAAACATCACAATATATATTTGAATGTACTTGTACAACAGAAAATAAGCTGCATGGCACGCTTGGTTCAAAGCTTTGATCTTACTATTTCCATATTTCCCGTAAGGTTACGTCATTTCTGAACACCCTATATACCCTACAAGTTCATACTGTGGGTGAAGTCACTTCTATGTGGCTCAAACACTATTAGCAGACATGAATGCTTAGCTTGGTAGAATTGGCGTCCAAGAGCTTAATACTGTTCCCATTTATATATGGCAAGGATATGGCAAACCCCCGGCTATCTCTGGTTTGTTCCTGCTTTAAAGGTTGTGGGCTACGGTGTTAGTTAAATTGTTTCGCTATCAATATCTTTCAATTGAAAATTTGACAATTTCAAAAATAAAGTTCTTTTCGTTGGCATCCGTCATCCATGTTGTGTCCTAAGGACCAGTCGAAAATGTCCATGCTCACACAAAAAAATCATTAACTATTGATCTAATGTCATTTTACATCACTCTCTTCAAACAATATAAAGTCACTCAATGACATAAACTTATGTCCACCATTGCTATGTTGCCATGCAGCACTGACGTGTTTCTGTGTGTCTGCTTGCAATGAAGCATCACCGTCCCGTTTGTTGTATCTTAGCGTTATCGTATATAACACTTAATTCACGATTTTATTTAATCATTGATGTTGTGATAGAGTTAATCCATTCGCATACTTTAAACTACTTGACAATTAAATTGTATCACTTTATTCCTAATTTATCTAGTAAATTTGTCATGACTTCTGTGATAGTCTTTCTGTTGTATGCGTATAGGTCATCCCTTGAACTTCGATTGCTATCTGCTATTTATTATTGGATAAGCTCAACCACCCAACCGGTTATGGAAAGTTCGCTTTTACTGCTCGGAGTTTTCGTGGATTTCGTCTTACGATATGTGGAGTGTTCGTCAAATACGAGCGTGTCGCTCAAGCGTTTGCTCATCTTAAGCAATTTCATTGATGAAAACACCACGACGAAGTACGGTAAGTTGGATTGAGCCGTGTCTCACACAGACCTAACGCCCCGTGAAACCTTTGATAGCTCCCGCGAGGGCAGTAGACAATTTTCTAATAATAACAACAAAGTATCCATTGTATATTACGAAAGGGAAAAGGTAAACATGACTGACTCTAAGAAATGAACAAAGACAAAGATGAGTAGGCAAACAAATGTATGGATACGTAAAAATTAAATTAGTAATAAATGATGGTATAAAACAATGACCGGCTCAAATATACAAAGCCTATCGGAACGAATTGCACGAAAGCACGGTACGGTATAGAAGAACTTACACGTGTCGGATTAAATAATAAAAATTATAACCAAAACAGCGGCTGAGAGCATACAATCGTATACAAATAGAAAAAATCCAAATTCTCGAAAGCGTTCGAGTGTTCTATCGTTTCAGACACACCCGTTTAAAGGAAATAAAAGTGAGTAAAGCTTGAAATTAAGATAAAACGTTTGTTTTCGAATAGGTCGTCGTTACGTGCTATAATTATGTAAAAAATGGAACTAACAAAAAAATAGTCTATGTAAGACTGACAACAAGATTTAAAAAAAAAATATTTTCATCATATGCCATAAGTAACGAAACACTCTGTGTTTTCGTTCGTTTTCGTTCTCAATACAGATTGCAGCGAAAAAGCTAAAAGAATGATATAAGATTTGAAAAGGAAGCTCTGCGGCTGGTTCACAAGAGTGCTTCAAATGTAAGGCGAGCGTTTTCGGCAATGTAATTAGTCATTCAGCGGTCTGAGACAACGAAAAACTTGATTTGCTACTACTCACAAGTAGTAAAGCAGGATGAAAGATTATGAAGCCAATGGTGGGCATTTTATAGCTTGCATCATTCTAAGTGACTTCAGGCCGGGATCGGCCAAAGACCAACAACGTTTTAGATAGGAAAAACTTATGGTTGTTAGAAATTGTCGAAATATTAATGCTCTGACGATTGCTGAATTGTTAGTGGTTAGCGATTTACAGGGCTCACAAATGAGAAGCCTACAGCAAGATATTCCAACTGGAACAAGCGAGCAAAGTTAGTTAACTTTTTAATCCAGAATTTTACGTAAAAATATGTCTCAGACCCCTCGTCTAGGGCCCATATGATTTTTATTTTATAATAATCTTAAGATCCGCTATTGTCTAGGGCTGCGTGCTTCTGCAGTATACCTTTAGTTGCCAGGTTAACCTAATGACCCCTAATGTCTGTGACCCTGATCTAATTCTAACACTTCACGGTACACTTATGAAACGCTTTATGCGTTAAGTATACATGCGTAGGGTAACGTCGAAGCGTTTCAGAGGCGAATTCAAATCAGTACGCGTCCTCTCACTTGACGTTCTTTGCCCCATACCCTTTGTCATACGTTTTCTAAATTTTGAGGATAATAGAAATTCTTATTTTTATTTTCAAATTACTTTTGAAAAGAAATTATAGGAATTCGCTAAATAATAGGCATTTAGCAATACAAAAAAACTTAAGATACTTTTAAGCCCAATTGTTTCAAATGATATGAATTATGAAGCATAAAAAATGGCCAACAATAATAGCCAAGCCCTCGTAAAAAAGAACCTTCATTAGATATCGAATTGAATAATTGTTTGGGTTTGTTAAGTTATCAGCTAAAAAAAAAAAATAAGACCCGACCGCTTGCTGCTACCTAGTAACTAGAATATAGTTCGAGACAAAAAAAAACCGCTGCACATACGAAACAATATTCACAGGCGAAAGAATCTGCTAAGTCGCAGATTATCGCTGTCTTTGGCTCTAATGAATGTCAGTGATAACTTAAATATTTATGAAAGGAAAGCCGACATCGATTGAAACGTTAAGTTATCAAGTGTAAACCTTTATCACCTGGCTGAAAATAGTGTATGGCAATGCATATAAGCAATACAGGCATGTATATATATATCGTATATGTATATATCGTTCAGGACACGATTACTTAAACAATGTAATGTGTATTTTAGGTCAATCACCTACCCTAGTCCTTTATTGCTGCCGGTTCCATAAAAATTGTTTAGAAAATCGCGTATGTGGTCATTGGTTGTTTTAAATAATTAATAATGATCAGGTAATTTCAGTCTAGAGCCATTCAGCGAGCTGAAAACTTGGAACAATGTATTAATGCAGATGAAATTTGGTAAATACTTAGATTAAGTTTTTGGTAACCTACGATTGTAAGCTGATAACTTAACAAATCCAAACAACTCAGTATGTGGAGGGCATAGTTACGAGTAAACTAGTGGGGAATAAAAATGCGTGTCGGAAATTTCACAAAATAAGTCATCCTCGCGGATGAATATATTTTTTCAACTTAATTATGTAAATATCTAGCCCATTTTTCATCGCATCAATGAATGCATATTTTTCTCATGAGCTCTTGAATGCTTGGCAAAACTTTTAAAGCGAATTTATGATGACAGAAAATATAATTTTTCAACTTGACACGCTTAAAATATGCCTCTTCAATGAGATACGACACCCAGAAGTCTGCAAAAAATTCTTACTCTGCTTAAGAGACGCCCTACATAATACGTACAGCGTTCTGATTTTAGGGGATACTTGTACGCATTAATGTGTTGAACGACGAGGTACATAGCGAGTTTACCTTTAATGTAAATAGTACGTTCACATTTGTTCTTCATCATAGATTATATCACATCTATGTAGCATGCTAGGCAAACCAAAGCGACGATTTTCCACCGGCCTTAGCGCACTTCACGAAAACCTACCTCGTACTTTCGCTCTACTGTGCCTGTATGTGCTGCATGTATTCCGCGAGCAGGTCGTGTCTTTATTACGCATTGCAGAATCGGCTCAAGCTGCCACCACGATTTCAACCCGGGTTCTTGACTCTGGGATCCGAGAAGCAGTTCGCTGTTCAGGTGTGACATTTTTGCTTCGGATTGATTCTGTTTTCGATTTCATTTCTCTGTGCACCCCACAGGCGGAACAAGACTGAAGATCTGAAATGTGTTGTATAAGCCGGCAACAGCTTCTACAAGGTACTTCTGTGCCGTAAGCATTACGAATGTTCTACATGGAAACAATGTATAACATGGGTCAGACCTCTTGATGCACTTTGGACACATTCTAGATAGCTAAGAAATTTTGAAACGCGATTATTGGTTGCATCATGACGTTGTCAATATAATAAATAAAATTGTATTAAATTATGTGTAGAAAATATTTTTAGGTAAATGTCTACTGTCTAAAATAAACACCCGTCGGAAATCTAAAGCCTCACTTTTTGTGAGGATCTGTGTGCCAATTGTCAGTGACCTTAGCTTTTATTATACAGACGCATCACATAAGGACAAAAATATTTTTAGTTTCGGTAACGTTGCTAAAGGCAGCGTGCTTTCTCATGGGGTAATACGCATATAATCAGCTATCAAACGTAGCATATTGGCATATAGAAAAATAGGCTTTGACTTCATATTTAATACAATTTTACATAATGAACTCGTGGCCGACGTTAATGAATAGGCCTCAGCATGGAGAAAAAAGCTAGATTGAGTACACCATAATGATCGCATCTATAGCGTCTATATCTGGAACCGCAGACCTTCCTGATATTGAACAAGCAAATTTGACTGGAGTGCTTGTTCTAGTCGGCTGAAAGTGTGGCTCAGATATCCCTCTCTCTTTAAAGCGACGTTTGGACTCGGGATAGAAACAGACACGTTTTCCACCTGTACACTTACATCGGTTCCCTATCGCACGCGACTGTCGTACAGTTGATGTTTATAATCGATGTTTTGGGCTGTCTATGCTCTGGAGTCGTTTCCCTGCTGGGCGGCATAGTCCTTCAAAATTACACCGTACTTTCGACGGCATTAGGCGCTAAAAAACTTAGGTCGACCTGATGTAAATAGCTAAGTCAGAAGAGTCAGAATGTACACAAAGGCCAAATAACCTCACCTTCTATGACCCTACTGGGCGTGACGGAATCCGCTTGCCGTGTATGGCAAAGGAAAATTTTCTCTGATGCATGCAAGTATGCCGATTGATGTTTGCTGGAATAGAAGAATAATGTTGAACTCTATGGCTACTAGGGCTCAAGCGAGGGACGCAAAGGGAACCTATGGCCGATTCGCTCCATACGTACCGCCGTCTTGATTAATCAGTACCCTGTAGGAATACTTCCGTCGCTAAGCCAAACAACGATCCGCTGTGCGACCCCACAATGCAAGAACATCATTCAGCGGTCTATAATGGAGTTCGAGAAGAAACAGGAACCGTAAGTTATTGAACAGATTAGTATTTTCTCCTACACAGATTGTGGGGCTGTCGGTACCGTTACTATCGAGGACATCATCTTCTCTGATGTTCGCATCAGTTGTAGTTATAAGATTTAATTAGAAAGATCCTAGGTGGTTGAAACGAAGATGATGAGCGACAGTCTGGTTTATCTATTATCTATCAATCGCGTTTATTTTTTGCGTAAACGTTGCTCGAAATAAGCATAAATACAAAGCACAAAGAACTTCAGCTCCCAGTAAAATGGCACAGTGAATGGAAGTTTTCATACAAACACCTACTTTTTTTGAGAAAGAATAAAGATTATACTTAAAAAATACTGTACGTAATTTATTGGTGAGCTAATAAAGAAACATAATGTTTCGATTTTTTCACAGGTACGAGGATGTAAGTGTCGAATCCACTGTTAGGAAGCAGCTCCATCTAATGCAAGCTATCACATATTTTATCATTATTAGAGTTGACGTCTTTTGTTATGGTGAGCTGTTGCCTTAGTAAAACAAATTATACGTCAATTCCCATTCAGCCGAGTAGTGAATACTGCCTTATTAAGCTATTAGACCTAACCTACACAAAAACAATGGTTTTTAGCTTTATTAGCGACCTATTTGCTTAGACGGGGATTTCATAGCCTGGAGTGCTCCTGAGCTTGTGGCACTAAAGTCTCATAATCGCGAAAAAACGGCAAAATCGCTACGTGTGTCTGCTCAGTTTCGTAGCCATACAGTTTCCAAATGTGCAGTTGTTGCTATATGACAAAGCGTTTCTCCAGCTATAGGAGGCATTTGCCGCTGGTATTTGAGGCCCAGCAGAGTTCGCTATGCGGAAGGCAGATATTTTCAAATTGACGAAATTGAAAAAGGAGATGCAACAACCCACCAACTTATGACCCAGTCATATCGTTTGACAGCAAACCCCTTTTTTTTAATAAAGCATACTCTTCAGTGGATAAAATATAACTTTTGAAGCATATCGAACCGCTTGAAATGCGGCCGTTGCGATAATTAGAATTCTCGTGTCTCTAGAAGAACTGTAGACTATAGAGATATGTTTAATCTTCAGATGTTTCCACTAAAGGCACCAGTATAAACTAACGGGATCGAGTCAGCTAATTCGAAAAAAAAAAACAAAAAAAAAGACAATAAGCCACTGCAATAGATGCACCGTTCATTAACACATGATTAGTTAGTTCATTGAATTTTAGGACGATTTGTTTGTATGTTTAGGCCATGAATAAGTAAAATAGCATTCTGTTCGGTCTTATCCTGGTTAGATTCGAGATAAATATACCTGCTAGATGGGGCTGTTCATTCTCCCTCCTAGCAAATTTCCAACTAGCCCCAGTAGGATAACGGAATGTGACCTATCTCTAGGACCATCGACTATATGAGGTCGATCAGAAAATGACTTCGGTAAATTCCAAATCTGTTTACCTGTCCACTTTTTTAGGCCTTTAATTAAACTTAGTTAACTTTTTTCTCTGAACAAGTTCACGTTTACAACACGGGTGTACATTTTGACTTCGTTCGTTAATAACTGTTTTTATTAGATGAAAGCATAAAACCTAAGAGCTGCATGATGAACGCTGCTGACTTCAGTGTTTTTTCTATAGCGAAAATAGAGATGAGGTAACCAGGATTATAAATCAGATTAAAAATAAATGAGCAATATTTGAATATAGAAGCATTCGACGACACTGGAACAAAACAACGCTTTTAAACTCGATATATCTGGAACCTAAGACACAAGAAGAGATGGACGACTCAACGACCTTAAGGTTTTTTTCTAACAGGCAGGGGTCGTCTGCGTGCGTTCTTAATGGCAGGAAGATGAATCCCACGTAAGCTTGATAAAGGCATTCGCTTTGACGTATGCGTATCGTTGTTTCTATGGTAAAAAAGGAAACGTTTGCACATGACTAATACTGAAGATAAATATAAACGAGAACAGGGACATGGTGATGCAGAGTGACCCCTCTGTATAACAGCATTACATTGCATCGGAAGCTCCGATTTTACTTGATCTGATTTCATTTGTTTAGATTCATGTAGCATGAACGATACAAAGCAGGCAGTATATAAATAGACTGCTATAAAGGTTCGCCAGGAATTAATTCAGTTGTCCATAGGAAAAAGCAGGACAAAACCAAATAAACCATTCTGACGAGAACGGAGGGTTTTTCTTTTAAAATTAAGTTGCGTTCGCCGTGCAGAGAGACGAAAAGACCATCTAACCGCTTTACCAATTGCGTTAAAACATCATTTTTAATGCTGCTGATAGTATATAGTCGCTGGCTTCTGTTGTTGCATTTGTTAGGTTCTCGCACTCTTATATTACTAATGTGTATCATAAATGAGGAATAACATTCTTTTCGTAAGTAATTTCACCGTACTAGATTAGGTTCAAGTGGCAGAGTCGTGTTTTTTTAGGGCAATAAAGACAGAAAAAAAAAAAAAAAAAAAAGAATTATTACCGCCACCGGTCAGACTTCAAAGGGATTGTTCATTGTGTGCCCATGATAATTATTGAATTTATCGCATCTGCATCTGGAAAACTTAGACATTTCGTCTAATTGATTTAGTCCGGTTAAATACGTAAGGTAGCCATCGACAAAAAAACCTTATATATGGTTACCACTGCGTATTTTTGCAATTGATTCAGTTTAAAAGGTGTGTCAATAATCCCCACGGATACTGCTGCGAAACCCAACCGATTGGTTATAATATATGCGACCGTAGACACTATGCCCTTACAATATATAGGCTTGGTGAATCAGCACCGAAGCTTATGTTCTGATTACGTTGTGGACCTAGTAACAATCGAAACGCATGGGTAGAAATAAGCCTTCAAGCCGCATGTTTGTGCCAGAAACCTTTAGCTTAACTTCTCTGTCCGATGCTAGGATTCTATTGTACAATGCATTCACCATAGTCACTTCTGGATCTTGTGCTCAAATCTCTGGCCGCAATCGTCATTTAGAAAAATAGAGCACGAACGTCACTTTTCAAGTCGCTTCCACTAGAATCACTTAAATCCTTTGCACAAACTTCACGTAACTACTGTTTTTTTACATTTTACACAATTTATTGAAGTCTAGCGTCGACCCAAGCTAAGGTGATAAATAAATAAGTAATAATAAATAAAAAAAAGGTGTATTTTATCATCTGTCAATTTTTGATGCCATTTAGTTAGTTCGATATGAGCATAATACCTGCAAGAGGCATGGTTTCAAATCCGGTCCGTTAGGGTGTTAAACGTCCGTGTCTTCACATGGCAATTTCTGAAAATCACGACGTTCAGTACATATACTTTTCTGAACCAACCGTATCTTCTTCAAGCTGATCGTCAGCTATTCTGCTATATAGGCAAATTTTTCAAATCTTTTCTTTAAAATCGGCCATCCTTGTTGGACTTACATTGGGTTTATTCCAATGCAACTATGAGGCCTATGGGACCTTCACTAGCGACGGCTGGCATGCTTTTTAGGCATATTAACTATGGCAGCGCGCTCAGAGAAAAGCGTATGTCTACTGCTGAGCACATACCGTATTTTTATTGGTATTAAATAAAAAAAAAAGTTACGTTAAGCATCGCCGCTAAGCGTTGCTTCAGTGGGCTGGCTGGATTGTCGGCTTCTTCATACATGAAACCGGGGATGCCTACGTCATTGTTTTGAGTCTAAACTACCTCTTAATTCTGCGGACAAACACATTACTATTCCATAATCACGGACATCCTAGTCGATACTGAAACGTTAACCAGCCTCAGCTTAAGTGGAGTACTGGAGTTCCCTCATACGGCACCTGTTGCAGTGTTTCTTTTCATTTACGACACATATTATTGAACACTTGGATAGAGTAGGTATTGTTACGCAAAACAGGATTATGGTTCAACTTACAGGCTTCTTCATTTCAACCAATATTTCAGATTGAACTTGAGCAATGTTTCTGCACGCTGATTTCTCACAGATAAGCTCTAAAGTACGCTAGGTATTTGTTTCGTTATTCTGTTGAACAAATGGCTTTTGAATGCTAATGGGGCATAGGTGTGCAGCTATAGTACATGTCCTTTATGCTACGAGTGTTGTCGGTATTATTATATCTAGCGTCGCTGAAAACCACACACCAGATAATAAAAATAAACCTTATTGTTTATTATTATCATTATCTGTGAGCATAAAATACAGCCCTGATTCGAAAACACAATACTCCGCACACAACGAGAATAATCGTAATACTCACGAATGTTTAATCGTCGTACTGGCGACATAAAGATTAGAACTAGCATTTTTTTTTTTGTGTCTAATTTGATAGAGTTGTAGTATTTTTTGGGGGCCTGCAACAACCGGCGACCGCACATTTCAAGCAGGCCACAATGTCCGTATCATCGCAGCCTCATATGGTTATAGCGTTGGCGTGGTTTGCGCCCTGCCAACATCGTCTGCCATTATCAGTTGTGTTACTTGAATAAATAGCACGTTCGTTCGACCCAGCTATTCTGCACGGTGTGTGTGTGTGTTTAGGGTCGATCTCAGCTTGTTTCATCGCTTCAATTAACGAATACATCCAAGAGGTAATTTTACCCAAGATATGTTGCGACGGCTCCCCTTGTCTAGTTTGCTAAATATCGCCAAAAAAGACATAAAATGGCTTTGCACATCGAGGCGTTAACGAAGTAGTCATCAAAATGAGTCGATTCAAGTGTAAACAGTGTTCCAATAGCTACATGGTTCGTGCCAGCCTAACGCGTCACATGCGAGTACACACAGATGACAGACGCTTCATGTGCCAGTTCTGCATGCGGTTCTTCATGTGGAGCAGCACTCTCAAACGCCATGAAGATTCGCATCACCAGGATGAAGAGTACAGGTGCTGGAAATGTGACAAATGCTTCGAGTTCAGGGAAACTCTCGAGCTTCATTACCGCCTCCATGCTGACCCGAATCAGCTACAGTGTCCACACTGTCCATTCGAAACTTCGAATGGTCAAACACTCACTGCGCATATTGAACGACACGAAAAAGAAAACTGTGATGGAATATTCAACGATTCGAACGGGGACGAACTTTTCGACGATAAGTAAGTTCACAGTAAAAACAGTAAGCCTGCTGTACCATGAAGCTTTCATCGTCTTGAGCTGACAAGCTCGATCGGAGCTGGTCCGAGTTCATAGTTAATACTAAGTGTATTGTGTACGGATAAGACATGTAATTACTTTTTAATACCTAGCGTATTTTTAATATAACTAAATTAGTGCTTATACTATAATTTAGTTTACGATATTATACAGATGAGCGTATGCCTTTCGTAAAATACTACAACGGTTAAATGTGACTACCCGGAATGATCTGTTTGTTTCTGACAAGCTTAACCACTCAATCGAAAGCGGCGTGAATCCCGTAGGGTTCGATACGCGCACGTGGATAACTTATTCTCGACGTGAGTCAAATTCAAGTGTAAGTTATGCACAAAACACGCTCGAGTGTTCGTTGCAGTGTGTGAATCAATCAATCAATCAATCAATGATTGATTGGGTCGAATTAGAGATTGTCCTTTGCAATTTTGTACCGCTACCATGGCCGCCACATGGACTTATATATCAGTTTAAAAACGCAAAGACATATCCGGTGAATTTGTAACATAAAACAATGTTCAATAAATTGAATATTCGATGTAAAGCCTAAAGCTTTCATGAAAGTCGAACTCTATTTATATGAATGAACTAGAAGGGTTATTTCTATTATCGCTACGAGATCGTGTTGTATGACATTTATCAAAGGCGTTTCCTCTATGATTGATATAGCTATAGTTACTGTTGGTGCTAGGCGTACTCGCTCGTTCGTACCGCACCGTGCACGACGTGCTTACCATTAATGGGTAGCGAACTCTATAAGATCAAGTGCATAATTTACATCTCATTATACGCCTTTCAACATCACTAACCGTATTAGCTATTGGCGTCAACGCTCACAGATAAGTTTTATAAATTTTAGTAAGCTTCAGAGAAGATGAACCTTTGCTTCGTAACGTAATACGACTAAGTAGCCGTGACACTCTCTCTGGGTAACACTAACGTTTGTAAGGAGTGTATTCGGTGAGGGAAAAATCACTAATTGTAAGTAATTGGACAGAAAATGCAAAGAGCGCCAATGAAGTCATGCGAAACACATCGAGCACTGTGGTTCGATGCATTTGGACAGATGTTTAAAAATTATTTGACACGATAAGGATAATAATAATCATAATAAACTAAGCTGAACACTTCGCCATAAAGTTTCCATATATTAAAAAAAAAAATCATCAAACTTGAAAAGACTACTTGGTAAGTTCTTTTTCGACCTCTATTGCAATGAACTTGTGGTTTTATTCTAAGAAGAACTGGCTACCTCTTGGTACCGAGTATAGCGGATGAAGGCGTGACCGCTACGTAGGGATCGAAGTACTCAGGAACGAAATTTCTTGTCATTTATCAATAGTCCAACTATGGAATATTACTGAATACACTATTCAATGACGATAAAGCTTTCAATAAGGACACCAGACATAAACGTCGAGCAAATGCGAACAGATTCAGGCTCCTTTCAGCTGGATAATTGTCAGATGTATCAGGCGTGTGCTTCTGTCGGTGGTAAAGGCGGCCTGCATTGCGTCAGCTGCTGACCTGAAAAACACATATCAGCTACGTCGTTATTGACCGAGTCGCTGTGGGCCACTCGCGCGAGTACAGCCGTGAGGAAAACGGATAAGTGGTCAAAATCATAGCAACCCCGTTGTCGGTTATCAAATCCTTAGAGCTAAGGACGTCTCGTACTAGTTAACATAGGGATATGTTGCCCTCGACGCAGCGGATTGGACGGCTAAGCTCTCAGCTGGAAAAGAGCAGGAGTCCCTACTTCAAGCTCTGGCACCGAAACGCATCGAATATTTCAACTCACACCTGGCAATGTTTCGCAACTGGGCTAATCTATGGGTAAGCTGGTGTTATTTATACAATATAGATTAAACGTATTTAAATAGCTCGTATTTGAATGAAGAATACACATCGTTCTTCGATCTCAGGTAGGCAAAATGTGTCAAGTGTATTTGTCAGAAGAGTCGAGAAATATTTACTTCTAGAAATAATATGCACTTGACATATTGATTAAAATACCGTACATTTGAAATTTGGGCAGAGACAGGAGCAACAGGGACCCAAGTGCTCTTTGGAGTTTTTAGAAGTGGAGCGCATTATCTTCTGGGTTACCAGCCCATGCCATATTCCTCGAAACACAATGTCTTTTTTTCTATCAACTTTCTTTTTAGCTGCAGAAAATAACTTAAAATCATAACTAGTATAAAGGTAGCATCAAGAAGCAGTACCTGTAGGTTTCGATACAGGTGTAACACTTGTTTTTTGTCCCTACATGTTTGTTTTATATATGTAGATTGTTTAAAGGGTGAGTGCTCTTAACGCGAAAGAATTCCAGAGTTAACTAGGTTAATTAGGTTATGGACAGTTTAGATAGTCACGTAATCTTCATCTGAAAACAAACTAACTTTATGATGTATATGTGGCTACTTTTATTTAATATTTCGTATAACGCATTGCGTGATGCCAATAGTGAGGTTGTCCAATCTATAGTAATACGATAGTATTACTCCAATGGCTCCGCGACACTCGTCAGAGCTATAGTTTCTGTCTTCTCCTTCTAGTTCAGTGCAATTACAATGGAATCCTTCTATTTAAGCCAAGAGCACTAGCTGACCTGAGCTCATTTACGGTCTTGCTAAAGATGCCTTCAATGTTTACTTGGAGCCAGTGATCTCCAGGTTTGCCATGAGAACGTCAAAACATACGAACTACAGAAGGAACAAGTTTACCATCCCGCATAACATTACAAAAGTTTTTCTAATCAGACTAAGTACCCCAATGGGTCTCATCTTATCGCGTTCAGTGGCGAGTTATTCTTGTTGCATACGAAATTTAAGTTATCTCGTCAGCTTCGGTAACATGAAAAACTTGTGCGCGGATTTAAAAAAAAAAACACAACTGCTAGTACAGTTATGTTTTGTTTTTTGAAAATATAAAGCAAAGAACGCTTTTCTGAAAGGTAATATTGTCAGCAACTGCTGTATCACCTTCATGGTGCCGTGGTCCTCTATACGTTAGGTGCAGCGTTAATCCTCGATGGTGTAACCTCTAGGACAAATTAATGTAATGTAGATGACTGAAAGATACCTTTGCCGGTCATATTGCTTTTTGATGTGAAAAAAATCCTTATTTCTCACGGAACCGCCGTCATTCAAATGAATATAAATAGGAAAAAATAAAGGCCAAACACGTGGGCATACAAGATTTGATTTGGCCTGCCTAACGGACAATAATATAAAAACAACATCCTTTAACAGTAAATCAAATATCTCTACTTATATGTGAAACAAAATTACCTCTTCCTTGGTTTATTTACTCACTTTGCGTCTCGGGGCCTCTGTGTTTGCCAATTCAAGCAACTCATAGCGCCATGGAGTTATTGCAAAAATTTACATACGCGTAACGCTAGCAGTACCGACAACGATTCTGCATTCTGAGTCCGATTCCCAGGGCTCAATATTTCGCAAGGTCCGACAGAAAGGTCAGAGATTATTATCTAAGATCTAAATGTTAAAATAAATAGAAAATAAGCCAACCATTTGTATGCTGTCATGTCGGATATTACGTATCTAGCTCTTGTATGGTAATGCGATCAGGTAATTGAATTTTTGTAAAGCCTCCTCCGTTTCGTGTGACGGCTGTATCCTAAGACAGCTCCATCTAAATGCTAAGCTCCCACACTAACGTAAGGAAAGCAACTACATGAACGGTAAGTATGTAGTGAGTACGAGTGTAATAAGGAAACTACTTACTAGAAGTAATCACACATCTAACAAGTTGATGTAGAGGCGCCAAAGACGAAAAAATAAATTCGATTGATAAACTCGCTGTTTTTAATGCTAATTTAGTGCTACACCGTTGTGAATACCCCGTTTGGCATGACAAAAAATCTAAGGAAAAAGAAGATCAGTATCATAACATAAATATCAGTAGACTTGTTACAAGCGGTAGATAGGCTACTTCTAGCTGAAATAACGATGTTCTTTGGCAAGACAAACTCAGAAAAGCGGAAGGCCGGTGCGGATTTACGCTTGGCTTAGACCTGACGGCTAAAGGCTTTTAGATCAACTTAACTTTTTCGTATATGAGCCCAAGATAAGCTGCTTACCGCACCCAGCTGCAATGACCCAGTTTGACAACATCGTATGATGCGAGTATTATAAAATAGTGATTTAATCGAGCGGACGCTCTATGGGCAGATCACGAATATCCCTTACCATTACATGATGTACTTTTTTAAAAGTCACCATAGCAGGATCGTTTCGCTCGAAATCGCGCCACGCAGACTGGTCACTATATTCTATATTCGCGTACCTGCTACTTCATACGAAAACTAAACTAACCCTAGCTAAAATAAAAAGCCAGGGTTAAATTTTAAAGATAGAGAGCTCAGCATCGGTCGTATCAAACAGACACCAGCGACACGACAACAACCTGATAAAACACCTATCTCCTCAATAAGCGTTCAGGAACGATGCAGCTACAAACATTAGCGATAAGAATCATTTGCTATATGCAAATCTCTTCAAGTGCATCTCAGGAACCTTCTAGCGACTTTCAGGACTCTCAACAAACTCATATTTGCAGAGTTTGTTCAAAATTAAGTATTCACAGCGAACCCCCGAGATTATCTCACACGCTGATTTCGGCTGGTACCAATGATTCTACTCAGAGATAAGGCCAAAAAGTTAGTGAACTTCGACGTGCGTCACAACGTCGCTGCACAGAGTGGGCGTACAACATCAGCTAAGGATGCAACCTAAACTGGGTCACAGTTTCCTGCTGGAGAAGGGTTGAGAATTGATTACATGACAATGAAAACTCATCGGCAATGACTGTACTGATAACAATACGTATAGTCTTACAATAAGCACGTTTACGTTCGTGCTGTAAATCAGTAGACTGGTGTTTAACACTCGTACTCAGCCAAAAGTTCATCCGCATATTAACACTGGCGAGAACTTCTCTCTATGTGAAGTCTGCATTCAAGCCTCGAATCACAACGGATTCAAAGTTAAAAACGCGTTTATAAAGAAACGACGTTTTCAGTAAAAGCCCGATGGCAAATAAGTTAATTTGAAGAGTAAAACTTAATTAAAAAGACAGCCTCGAGCTTCGGAGGCATGCCCATTCTGACTAGCAATTACTTCAGTGTTCGCATTATTGTAAAGCTAAAATATTCTATTAAGCTTCGGCCACAGCACCAAAGATACGCACCTGACAGCTTTCCGAAAGGACCTTGTAACCGAAAGCACTCCAGACTCCTAGGAAAAAGGTTATCACTACACACAGGAATAGCCGAGCACCATATGTGCATTAGGTCAACTGAAAATGCATTTACTTAAATCTTGAATTATGATCATGTTGGCTCTGTTTAGGAAAAGCACGTGTACTTAATTTATGTCGAAGCAATGTTCTTCCTTTGAGTCTCTGTAAAGTCAAATGTTTATCCGAATCTACGTGAAATTTGAAGGTCAGCTCGGAATTCATCTGTTTTATCCGCACTATACGATTTAACTGGCGCAGCCATGAAGACTGTTAGTGGGAACCTCTAGTTCTTACCCTCGATACTATAGTAAAAGCGGACCAGAAATCTTTGCACTGCCAGAGGAAGCGCCATACATCATGAAGAGACGCTTAGCTTAAGAGGAGATTTCAACAACAGGAGTAAACGGGTAGATGTGGCCGTGATACGCAGACCAGAATTACGCCGGCCTAAGAACGAGCCCCGTAAGATCATACTACCATCATAGGTCCTCATTTACTTTTCGCGATTTTTACGTCCGCACAATTATTCCGCCCCTGAGATAGCTAAGAGCAGACAAAAAGATCCTGGGAGAGGGAATTTAGCAGGAACGACAGATCCTGCCAGAAATAGGCACCACCACCACCGTCATTTGCAAACGAAAGTGATTTATTATACGATACGCGACCCATATAGTGGCATCGGCGCTAAGCGCCGTTAAACGTGTTATTAGTAGAGTTGGCCTATAGTACGCAACGACCCTAGCTTTCATTTGCCCTTTCAGTTCTGCTTGCCACCTCATTCATAGACCTGATCAAAGATGTGTTTAAAGCAATAGATATATGTGCATAGTCTATCGAATGAAAAACATATCTCTACAGTGAATTACATAGAAAGTGAAGTTAGGTTAGAAGTTCGTCCACTGTACTGGCTGACTTGTACTTGACTGGTTTACTTCTAGTTTGTTTTTACTGCCAGACCGACGGAGTAGGTAAGGCATTTGCCTTATAAACATGAAGTCCTAAATTCCCCAAATAATTGAATACTCGGCGTTTTTTTTTAGGTTCTCTATACCAACTCGTTGTCCAGTTTGACATCGATATTGTACTTTCCGTTCGTTATGTATACAGCAATTGATCCCATTATGGCAGACGCTTTGCAGGGGAGTAGGCGGTAAAGCGTTTGAGAACAACAATGAAGAACATGCCGCATGTTCAACATGCCTGCATTTCGCCATCTTCAAGCTCATTTTTTCACATTGCGATCTACGCTAATTAAATACATTAGTTTGTGTTGACGGAAAAATATATTTACAGCGTTTAAATAGCCTGGAAGATGAAGGATTCTGGTAGTAGACTTTTATTTATTGTACTCGATAGCTAAGACTAGATAATATTCGTATTTGCGTAGCGGATGCACATGTGTTTTCGTTCGTAGAACACATATGTGCGTATACTAACGTACCTGAAATGCACTATTTTATGAAGGCAGTACTCGGGGGGGACTGTCGAAAAATGCGGGGCTTGCTACGCTTGTTAACAAATGTTACGGAAAAAAGCGAGAACGGCCGTTTAAGGTTCGTTACAGGATAAGTGTGACACCTATTTGAATTCACATTTACTAAAGTCTTTTCACTCACATGTCTGTTTAGCCTACTTTCCATGAGACACAGTACCCGCGTAGCATGCTGATTTGAAACAGAAAAAAAAAACGCTGAAAAATAGCTTGTATAAGGTGAGTCTTGGAAGGCTAAAGTCTAATACCTAATCGGGCGTCTTTTTTATTTTTTTTAGGTTTAATCGAAACCTTAGAGAAGGGTTCTCACGCTAGGAAGGAGGCGTGTATTTTTGCGAATCTCAATCCGTTACACATGGGTTACCATATATGAGGGCGAACCTTGAACAAGACACGTTATATCTAAGGTCACTTTCATTCCGTTTCATTGTACAAATGTGCGGATGTCTACACTTTTTCTACTGAAATACTCGTTTACACAAACATTCTCCGACGCGCGTGGAGAGAAAAAGTGAGAGACAAAGGGGGAGAAAGAATCGTCTTGTTTGATGTAGTAAATTTAATATAGTCAGACCGACCGAAGAGTGAGGCCGTTTTATGTACATCGGCAAGGAAATTCAGGCCACATTGAGCCATCCACTCGTCTGCATGCTGTACCAGGTTTTTAGGGAAGTGAGGTGTTTTGCCTGAACAACCTCTAAGCGATAAGTTAGCCGGCGAAAGTTGCCACTGTTTGATGTGATGGTGAGCAGAAGAACAGATTGAGTATACAGTGGAGCTGCCATGTCTGATCGAATAAGTGCTTAGTCAAAGCGTACCAGAAACTTGTTACCTAAAGAGCGCGGTCAGAGTTAGCCGTGCAGCCTCAGTGTGTAAACTTTATCTTGTTGTAGTAACCATAACATATACAGCGGAAATTCGGGGAGGTATGTCAACAATTAGAGCAAAGCTTTTAAACCTTCTGATACCATCGCAAAATGATCCCTTTTAACTGTCTCCGATATTACTGTAAGTCCACTTTTACCACGCTAACCCTCATATATATGTAATTATAAGTTTTTTTAATTTAAAAATATTACCAAACACCATTATAAAGATATATAAATTCATTTTATTAAATTGCGTCTATCTAATAATTTAGCCAAAGAAAACAGATTTTTAGCCGACGGCCTGAAAGTTCTACGAGCCAGATGACCTTTATTCACTGTTCCTCCTCGAAGAAGCGGTCACTCTTTGCTGGCCAAAGCCGGAAGGACAGCATTCATTTAATCAGGACACGCAAATCTGATTGCTGGCCTGGAAAATTGTTTTCGTCGAAAACTCTTAAGAAAATTCTGCTCTGTCGGTGCCTTAGTGGTTTCTAGAAATAAATTTCCCGGTAAACAACTACTTTTTGTGCAAAAAAACTTTTCATTATGGATAGGAATGTTTCACTTCGTTCGATTACTTTTGATTGAGTACTATTAAAAAATGATGCAGATTAACGCATTTACCAATAGTACGCAACATAAAACTCAGTGGCTAGAATAATAAGTAACTGGCTAGTTTGGACTGAACTTGAAGAGCAATCTAACTCGATCTTCGCTAGTGACAATTTTTCGGTGCAAGTTCAATGCGTTATTCACGGTTCCTCCTCCTCCTCGAAGAAGCTGTCCCTCGTTGCTGGCCAAAGCCGGAAGGACAGCATCCATTTAATTAGGACACGCAAATCTGATTGCTGGCTATACACGTAGAGCTAACTACAGTGACATAGCTTGTAACAAAATACGTTAGTCCGGACTACAGTTACTACTTATATGTAATACAAAGCAGACACAATCATTGTTCTTGCTGCGATTGTTAGTTGCTTTCGGTGTTTAAAAAAAAACCTTTTTTAGTATTGTTTTTGTTATCTTTTGCCTTGAAGTGCATCACCGTATAGTATGTACATGGATC
>NW_019213901.1:193703-243304 GCF_002532875.2 Varroa jacobsoni
AAAAAAAAAAAAAAAAAAAAAAAAAAGAAAAAACGAAACCACTTTGTAGTAGAAGTTACCTTTCGTCGAACGCTCCAAACTTCGCTTGATTATTTCCCATAAAGTTGTGTACACAAACTCCCCCGCAGGAGTTGACAAGAGGTCGGCGTATTGCGTGAAATATTACGCGAAAACATTCATCTTCTGAGTTCGCCATTTGTTGAATTAAAATACAGATCATTCTCAATAAAGCAAACGCTACCAGAAGACGGTGGCACGTTCAGATTTTGCTTCCAATAATAAAAAAAAAAAAACTTAATGTTATTGTTCTGGAAAGATTCAGATCAAATCATGCGTACCTCTGTTGACATTTATGTTTTTCAGATAGTTATTTTTGCTTAGAAGTAAACGGAGCTAGGCTTTGTAATATAATGTTGATACTATAGTATGTATATCTGTTCTGAAATAGTGTTCGTCTTACTCATAACTAACATCCATGATAACTAAGCTTTATTTTCATAAAAATTAACTCAACCTTTTAATAAGACGACGGATCGCATTGCTTAGTAAAATGCACGTTTGTGACGTTGTTCGACTGTTTTGTTTCACGGCTAATTTTCCCCGAAATAGCATTTCCCGCTGATAACCTTGTCCGCTTTGATCTTCCTTATCAAACGCGTACCGATCGCGATTCCGTAACCCTAACATTGGTATTTTTTGAGTATTTGGCTGAGGTTTTCATCAGCCGGCATCAGCAGAAGTAGAACCAGCCGTCGCCGCTGTCACACATCGGTAAATAGCTACAGACGGAGCTAAAAAGCAAGCAGGCTTTGCAACGATTAGTTCTGATCACTGCGCGCCAGGATCTACGCCAACATTGGACTAACGGCTAACGGAGCGTTAACCGAACGGCAGTGGATCGGTAGAGGTTCCATTGAAAAGTCATTCTGTCTTTTTTTTTGCTTACAAATCTACCACTAACGAATTATTCGTTGGACTTTGTTGGTTAGGTGGCTGTGTCCTACCTTTAAAATCAACATCTGACTAGTTGGCTCGAACGGAAGGTGGCGATCATTGGTTAAATTCCGCTAAATATATATATAATAATGGTGAGATATGATTAAAAACAATTTAGTGGTTATTCCGTATTTGGTATGCCAATGACAAATTGATTCTTTCTTTCAAGGCCAGTCACATACGGTATACCCGTGCGAGACCTCAAAGTATACTTAAGATCCTGTGATAGTCTCATAAAAGGTATGATAGGTTAATGAAATAAGTGGATAAGTAAAGACCTTATAGTAACTAAAATAACCTATGGTTTCTAACGCAGGCCTATCTTTGTTGCTTAGATTTTCGTCACATCTTATACCACTTCTACTGTGAACATAATTTCTATAATAGGTTTATCATATAATAGGCCATTTCTTTCTCGATCGTCTGTCGTTAATAGATTCATTCGGCAGTAATGTTATACAATGGCTGATAGATGAGATAGGCCATGCATTAAAATTGCAGCCTTATATTTAGCACTGTAACGTGTTGTTGCCACTCTCCATAGTAATTGCGTATATAGAATACCTTGTTTGTCAGTTACCTTACTTAAGTCGAAAGATATGCTTAGAGCCATCATAAAATAAAGGTTGAATCGGTGCCAAAACTACACTAATGGCAAGCGGTCTTGCCAAATTCTATCTACTAAACTTATAGCTACAAGTTAGATAGCGCTGTTCTCGTATTAAGATCCTGTGGCAGTCTACAACCACATAATTTGACCACCCAAGATATCGGTATGATCGGCGTGAACGGGGCAGGAGAGTCCATATAGAGTGTGATTATTTGAAATATACACAACGTATCATACAAAAATCTTCTAAAGCAAGCTCCATTAAACGGAGGTTTTCTCACAAGCAATGAAGCAATTACCTTGTCAAGAAAGTGACACCATACCATGGCTTGGCTAATGGAGTAAACGGTTAAGCAAAAGACTTAAAATCGAAAGGTCTTCGACTCCTATCTGATTTGGAAAATGCAACTTAGTTTGTACTGATAGAGCAAACTTACTTATTAAAGTAGAAATACTTATATCCTTTGATTTAGTTGAATATGTGTAGATGATCTGCTTAGTATAGTAATATTAGGCTGTTACAGGCGAAACCCATGAAATTGGATAACTTCTGAACCAATCGGGCTGGGAGGATGACCTTTTAGTACGTATTACAAGTACTTTCTTTTAATATGAACACGGTTAGCTCAAGGTGCTAGCAGCTTCCGGATAGCCATATACCCATTACGAATGTTCCTATATCGTGGAATATGCTCGCGCACAGGCTGCCCTTTTCACGGTATGGAAAACTCAGTCGTTACGCGAATCTATATCGGACGGTTAAGGCCAACATGGAAATTGCTTTGCTTTATCCAAAAAGAAATTGAGGCGTAGCGATGAAGTCTTGTGTTGTAGTCGAGTGACCAGACTGCGTGTCTTCGATTGCGGGTCAATAGTCTCTCAAGGAACTCGAAATAGCGGGCTTCATTCTTTGGCGGGTATCTCATAGCAGCAAATGCTTCTGTTGCAAATACCATTATTACTTTACGTCCGGACCTACTCGACATTGCCATCGAACTCGATTTCTCTACGGAGCGACGCCATTCTTTCGCGTATTCCCTCTCTGATTCGCAATAGAGTTTGAAGTATGTCTCGTCTATGGCAAAAGTAGAAGCATACTTTTTTTGAAGCTTGAGGCAAAGCTGTTTTCTTATTGATAGAGTTCCCCGATTGGGCTGGAATTAATTTAAAGGGGACCCGTTTTTTACTCCGTTTCCGCATTTTCGGTATTTGGCTTATTATTCTGTTACTAATTCCAGCCAACAGAGCCCTTAGGTTGCAGCCTCTTCTTTCGTGAAAAGCCTTTACGATTGCGGCAATTTACGCTCTTGTGCTTCTGATTGCAACCTGTCATCTTTTTGCTGGTCTTCAGGACACCAATCTCAATGCTTGAATCTTTCGCGTTATGCACGTACTGGCTACGTTTAACGAGGTTTTCTTGTTTACTCCCTTCGCCGATCTTCCGTGAAATTTGCGCTGCCGTAGTTCCCCCGGATCGTTTTGAAGACTGAAAAATGTTTCTTCTTAGGGTAAAATCAAACAGTTTTCATTCACAATGTTCTAAAAGAGTGAGATATTTACCAGTTAAATATTGTGTGGCAGTGGCGGATAGTTCAAAGGTTATCCACTTCGAGGTCCGCCCGATTCGCTTGTAATAGTCTAGCCTCTATTATTAGTGATTCTGTTATATTCTGCTATAATATCTCATTTCACTGCCATCGCTATCGAAGCAGAAGCACTGCCGAATATACCGGCGGTATCTTAACATATCCCACTAAAATAGATGTTTATTATTAGCAGTCAATAGTTTATACCGTTTGACTACATTGAATTGGTTTGTACTGGTAAATCTTGTATGTTTTTACTATTCTCTGATAAAAAGACTAGGCATATTTGTATGATGCTAGCTGGGTTAATCAACCTGATGTGTTAGGTGTGCACAAAAACTCTACTCGAGAGTTTCTGTCGCTTCCAGTCGCGATTGTTAAAGCAAAATTAGTTTCAAACAAATTCAATATCCATGGCATAGTATCATTGTTGACACGTTCATTGCCAATACCGTTCAACAGGAATCTTAAAATGAGATACTGAATAAATAGCAATAATCTGCGATTTATACCTACAGACTTTTCAAAAAATCCAGTTTTAACGGAATTTTCGAAAGCATATTAAATTGTTCGACCGGTCAGGCCGAGGCAAGAGGAAAGGGCAATGAAGAGAAAGTTTAACAGATAAAGGCAAATTTTTTTTTGCTACTTTAGCTGGTTAGACTTGGCCGAGGGAAAAAACGGGGCAATGAGATTTCCACGGTGAAGCCTGCAGTATATCGATAGAGTATGTTTGAACACCGGAGGCAAAACAGAAGCTAGCCGGAAATCATATTTTACAGGCAAACGGCGATATTTTACAGGCACAAAAAACTTGTTCCTCTCGCAAAGGGTGTTCGTGTTGGATGCGTTTCATAGTGGCACTCGTGACGATATATCCTAAAGACAATCGCTCTTTTTACATATACAATTCGGTACTTGTTACGGTGGCTAGTTAGGTGGGTTTTTTTGCCTCTTTTGAGCTTTGCATGTATTTGCTGCGAGTCGTACCCTTTATGCCACTATGGCGGGAAAGGCAGCCCCTGAAAAGGATGACTAAATTATCTTTAGCATATCGAAAACCCGTTCTATAAGAAATTCTTCTTTGCCTCTAAAAGAAGTTTGGCTTCTCTAACTGTTTGATTATCGAAGACATTAACGATCTCTTATGCCAAATATAAAAAAAAAAAACGCTTAAATCAGTTGCTGTGCTTGGCTCGGTAATTAAACCGTGTGGGATATAATGCTAAACAATCTTAAAGTACATGATTTCTAAGCTATTGAAATAGGTACCAATGGGATTATGATGATTCTTTTCGGCTAAGACAGACACTTATTATTTTACTATATTTGAATTTTTTCCACAGACGCAAAATGAGTACCTATGGAAATCATATCTGATTTCGTACTTCGCTGACTAAATCCGACCCAAGAACTAGCGGGAACGGAAAAGTTCGACCAGGCAAATTTCCACAAGCTCAACATCCGTAAACCTCATATTCGCCAATGGGCCTCATTGAACTGCTTCTGTGCTGAACCCGATGACCAGTACAAACAGAAACACTGTCTTTCAAGTTTGTGTCAACGGCTAAAAATCTCATCTGTTACATTTCCAAAAAAATGTTTTGTTTTTTGGTCTGCGGGTACCACTTGAAAAAGCCGACACAGTGAGAAGAACGCAAAAGGATGTGCGACAGTTAAGTTTTTAATCTATAAGTTAAGAATAATCTTGGCTACTAGAATCATTTTCGTGAACCCGAATACATAAAGCATAATTTCGAAAAGGGTGCAGCTGAGGAATGATTAACCGGAATCGACGCAGACATTTTAAAGGCTCTCTCTGCTTTGGATACGCGTTTTACATTTTATTTAGGATTTGACATTCAGGACCAGATGACAATAATTTCACTGCTCTGTAGGTTCGTATATCTTTCCTATTCGATCAAAGTATAATGGAGCTGTCCTACAGCATCGGTTCTGGTGATTAACACTTTTATAGCTAAAAGTAATCATCTTTCATTAGTTTAATTTCTGTCTGTCTGTCTGTGTACCGATTGAAATTCGATTGAAATTATATATACCTATAAGAGCCGAATTTTCTCAAAAATAACAACTGTAGAAAAAGGCGAGATGTGGCTTGCATCAGTAACAATCGAATACAGAAGACTTAGAAGATATTGGCATCCGATCAATTAAACAGCTTTCATATTTATATGGGATGACTGAATAAACTCTAACAGTTCAGCGATACCACGTGCTTGTCAGTTTTGTAAGGATCCGCCGATTAAGGTTGAGCTGGATTTGATAAATTCTGATTGTCGTATGGGCACTGTGCTTTGTCGCCCGTATCGCTACGTGAACGTAACTCCTATTGCTGTTCCAATGATTCCACTACCGATGCTATTTACGAGGCAGAGTTGTGCCCTCATTGAAGCTCAAACGGTACCTACTGCTGTTTTCGGCAAACAGAAAAAAAAACGTAAGCCTGTTGTTTCATCTTCTGCGCAAAGTGGAATATCGCGACGAAATCGGTCTATTTTGACCTGTCTCCTGGAAACGTCATTCATTGATTGGTTGGCATGGAAGGTCCCGTATTCCTTATGATAATAGAGACAGGTAATGATGATCGATACCGCACCAGGTGTCTTTTACGCCCGCGTCTAAAAGTTAGCTACTGAAGGCCCAATAAAAAGGAAGGAGTGAAAAAAAGTTCTCATTTGTTCAATGCTTGCGGCGGTGCGCATTTATGCGCTTACCGTTTTTTCCAAGAATGGTTGTCTCTATGCCTCTCAACTTTTTTTTTGTTGGCCTTTTAGCCGACCTTGTTCTTGGGCAGCATACCATGACGTGTTACGGTAAGCGCGTCGTTCCTTGAAGGCTAGAAGCTTTTAGCAGCTTCGATGATTGGCATTTACGGTTAAAGCTTTCAAGGTGAGTTTCAATTAGGTTCCAAGTTGAAATTTCGACCTGGCGTTTAATTTTCAAAGAATGTAAGACCAGCTCAATGGCTGATGTTGTTGGTTACGGTCTTTATTTCTACGACGATTAATCAATCCGGTTCTACTCGATAGCTAGCTAATAACTGTAACTAAATGTAAAAAGTAAGCTTTATAGTAATCATATTACCTTATAATTCAATCAATTACAATTCAATAGATATAATGGCATAGCTTGATCAAACAAATTCAGAGATGTTGATACACTGGTAATGTAAATTGTAAAGGGTAAAGATTCGAACTAACCGGATAGAGTTAACGAAGGCACGAACGAGTCACGCTTTTCTCAGTGAGTGGTCTGGCTTTGTCAATAGTTTATTAAATCTCAATGGCGTTGAAACAAGAAAAAGACAAAGCCGCTTTTAGAGAATCAGTATAGTTTAATGTTTCGTACAGGTTATTTTTTTATCATCAAAGATGGTGCTCAGAAGAAAATTCCTTCAAGTGTTTCAGGCGGGAAAGATTTTATAGCTGTTCCATAATCAATACAAGTATTTTAGCTGGGCTTGCACTTTTTAGGCTCAACGTCATACCTCGAACACATCATTATCTTCATCAACAGGAGGTAAAAGCCAGACAATTACAGATTTCCGGTCAAATATTAGCTTTGCCATCGCGCAAAGCAGCTCAATAACGGAGTAGCGCGTCACCGTTTGCTAGATTCTCACAAGAGACGAAAATGAGATATTTCGATGGGTCTGACTGCAATGATCTTCATTTACCCTCCGAAAGCTTCGTTAACACCGCGTAGGCCACTGCGTAGCCATCAGCAGCTCGTCGAGTGCCGTAGTGACCCAGACTAATTTCGGTCTGCGCGAAGTTAGCGCAATCGCGAATCGATGCAAGCTTCGCGAATAACCCCTAACAGATCCCCACTTTAGCATCAGCTTTGAAGAAGCGCTCATCGCAGTTCAAATAACATAATTTTATCTAATTGATATATACGTAATGTAGTTCTATTTGTAGTAATAGTTTTTAGTTATTTAAAAAAATAGCAAAATGATTACTTTTTTTTTCTAAGCGCAAAAATTAAATAAACAGTTTTAACTGTTAGGTTTTGGAGTATCTTTTTTCAATATTACGAGCTCTCATTAGTACGTATTTGTCACTGTTGGATTATTGAGAAGGCGACATGGCATATCGGCAATTGTCAAAACAAGCTAATATATTTGTCTTTGTAATATATTTCTATTCGTTTGCTACGCTTCTTCATCTTACTTTGCATTGAAGATTATGCTATGACGCTAGTATTGTATTCATAGCACATGGGCAATATAGAATCTTCTTTTTAAAAGCGAACTTTTAACGATTCCATGAACTTCTCTATGGAAAATCTAAATCATAACAGTCCATCTTCAGTTGATACCCATAACGGTAACTCGTGTAGCAGATTTTGTTAAATTACTACATCTAACAACATTACGTTACATTGCTGTCCATCTTCAGAACTGCTGGGAAGATCCAGCATCAAAGCTTGTTTATTAAAGGCTATTGTGTTACAATATGCATGAGAATGCATTCATACTTACAGTGTGTTATTATTTAACGGGTACACAAAAACAACGATATCGACCATTAGAGGTTGTAATGCATTTCACTTGCTATGACTATAAGCATGTCTGCTAATCTGTACAAACACTCATATAGATATATGTGTGTGTGTACATATAGCCTCTGCGCTGCAGCGGTTCTTGGCCATACTTGGGCGCAAAAATAAACTAGTTCTCTCGCTCTGACCAACAGAAACAGCAGTTTGATGCTTTGTCCATAGAGAATAATAGGTCGCCTTCGAGGCAGGCAGCGATATCTTCATGAGGAGTTATTAGCTGCTAATTAACAAAATCAAAAACTATGCAATTCTAGCATTAATTAAAAACATACATTAAAAATCTGCGTTCTACGAACGTCAATCTAACCTAAGCTTGAGTATACAGGTTAGCCTCTTCTGGAGCTCACCAGCGGTAAGGTCGCTTGCAAGAGGCACCGGTATAATTTTATTTAGGACTGGTGATACTAGGAGACAACTCCTAACGCTCGCTGGTGACACAAAATGCGTAAGAAAACGGGCACGGACCTTTCTTAGTCTGCTTGCAGCTTGGCCTTAGATTCATTGTTCATTAGCCTTTGCTCCAGGACGAGGTGGCCTAGAAGCAATAAATGAGCATAAAAAAGCGTCACCCAAACAAACGTTAGAGTAAAAACAAACGACACAGACGAGAACAACTCAAATTGCTAGTTGGACATGCGCACATTTGCCATTACTTCGCTATGTCAGCCAGCGAGTGATTATAATTAGGATATACTACGCACATCTTGAGTGGGAAATATTTGCTCGGAGCGAGTGTATCCACTTTTACTAAAATACGCACTAACTTGTAGCTTGAAGCATAGATGTTTCGATGCCGATAAACACCCGTTGCCAGGATTTTACGTAAACATTCGGCAGTAGTTCGAAATAAATAGACTTATCGTCGAGAATATTTACTGTGCTTATTTTTATCATATTAAGAGTACTTATACGACGCAGCATGAATGACAGAACCTAGATTCAACGTGAACGATACAAGATAGATGTAAGAAGCATCAAATAAAAAAGCCCTCCATCTTCGTAAACCAGTTGTCATCATCGGAACAATATTGCAAATCCTCTCCTGATAATATTGCCCGCCCATTCTTCTTTCTGCCATTGAAGATCGTTTGCATTCGCGTCTCCCGTGGCCTTATTTCTATCGCGCACTGAAATATATCATTATTGTATGCACCGAATGATTAACTAATCACCATTTTTGAACCATTTCTAAACTGATATTGTAAATATGTGAACGGCGCATTACCCGCTCCGCGGGAAGACTAAAGGCAAGTAGCCGCATGTGTTCGCTCTAGCAAGTGCAGAAAAAAATAAAGTATCTGAAGATTATTATCCGAGCTTGGCGTTACGTTTCCGGACGCAATAAGTGGGGAAGATCTGCCTGCCCATAGATAGGCAATGTTTCTATTGTTCACAATAAAATTCTTCATTGGAACATAAATTATCTAGTGAACATCTGACGCGATGCACTTGAGGCCAAGCAGCAGTAGTCATCGAAATTGTACCTTTCAGGACAAATGGCTAGCCAGATATTGCATCGACAGGCACACGGACTTACTAGAAAAATTGGAAAGGCAAAAGTGGCGATCTTTAGACAGCAGCGGGCGTAGATGACTTCGTCCTTTAAAATCCGCCCTAAAAAATCGACTGATAATTCAAGTGCGATTACGTCACACGATAGATATCCTACACTTAACAAAAGATAGAAATCCATTGTCGGAAATGCTAACATCGGAGGCGGCTTTTGATATTATCCTCTGTGTTTTCCGTCGATGCTAGTCGGAAAAGGGAAATTCATCAATCAACTTGCTAATTTTGTATAGCAAGTTGCAATAATGATAATGACATTATTCACGTTGGGCTGACGAGAATAAGTCCTGCTTGGGTCAGTCTATTGAAGTCGCAGGATCCTTCCATAGGAGCATGAAGGCGTATTGCATTGTGCGATGCTGGACACACTGCACCCAACAACTTGTGTTATTGAAGGCCTCAAAACAACCAGCTAATCAAACCAGGCTGCAACGGCACACGACATGACTATTTCCAACCACGACGGAAAGATATAGACCTCGATATCTTAATGCTCATGGCAAAGATGCTAGGTAGAGTGGGTGCGGTACGGTAAAATGCCGCCTTCACTAGAAGGCCATTGACCTCGGGTCTGGATAAAGGTTTTTCGACGGACAAGAACCTAGCAACAGGAAACATCCCGATGTAGTAGGCAGTTGAAGAAGAGGTATTATTTCTCAGCTAATTTCTCGACACTAGCATCGTCGACCATTGTTAACAGCTACGAGGTCGTGAACATCAACTTTTATTCCTTCAACAGATGCGTTCGTGGGTCTTAGATGAGACGTCGTTTCACGACAAATCTCTACTATAATACAGCGAACGCGAATAAGGCATCTAATCATGTCGAACAAACAGCATTTATTATGGCTTAATGTAGATTAGGTCAACTTTATACAGTGAACCTCCGTTTGGGCATTTAAGATGAAATCAATAGACGATTCGCGATCTCTAGTTAGGCCATCTGGACATGCGTTAAGCGTGCACGATGCTGTCCACGTGATAGCACAGTGGTCTATGTGTTCGGCTGGTGATCTTAGAAATACGTAGTGACCTGTGTTAGGAGGCTTAAATCTACAGCACGTTTCATGCTAGAGGTAGCCAGATGTCTAGCTAAATTAATACCTGATGGTTTAAGTACCTAACGTAAAACATAAAAAAAAAAAAACTTTATTTCCATCTACTGTCAATTTGTTCTATGCGTGAGAAGATATAGTACCCCTGAACGCCTACATTATCGTTTTTCTTTAAAAGGAACATTGTCATGTAAACATGAAACATACTAAACAACGTTAATTGCCAAGAGGCATTTAAATACGATATCACTGTTACAAGCCTCACACTCAGTAAACTTATTGCCTGGTCATATGGGCTTATCGATTGTTACGATTTGTATTAAACTAACGAATTACCATATACCTACAGCTGATATCCTGTTTCGTTGCCATATAGCAAATCGCATCAGCCCAATTTGTCTATCCATAGTGACGACATCAACTGTTATTAGTAGGACGTCTAATTAAGGCTCTCTCTATATATGCGGAAAGGTCTATTGCCAAGGCAGCATATACTGCGTATTATGGTAGCGAAACAAAATGCATTTTCTCCCGCGTCACTATATCTCATTTAAGGGTCTCAATGCGTGGTTTCGCACGTTTAGCCTAAAAAAATGTATAGCGTTTATTGTAGAATCATATGCATAATTTGTATGGAATATATCGTACTACTTGAACGTAACGTCGTGTAAGACAATAAAACATTGTAGAATAGTCCATACGACCCGCCCGCGGTTCGAACCTTATCTATAGACAGTCTACTTATTCGAAAGTCTCATTATGCGCGACAGAGTGAAGATTTTATTTCATAAAAATCCTTAAAATGTAGGCATTCATGAGCTTAAATATGCTTTTGCAGTATGCAGGCGATATTCATTTATATACGACTGTTCGTAGCGGCCAATTCAACAATACACAAAGTACATATGATCAGTCACCAAGTTATATTGCGGTTGAGCATAGGTAAATCGCCGCGACATTGTCCTTTCAAAAGTTACTACTCAAATAAGTTAAACTGCTTTGTCTATTAAGGCACACACTGTGCTCGGAGGCTACTATCTGCAGTGTTGTTCATGAACCACAAAATGGTCCAGTAGCTCATCCCGTTGTTTATGTCATCTACGAACTTGGCGAATTTTAAAGCGAACTCAATCATATGCCAAGTAAGGGTTTGATCAGTGAATCAGACTTAGGTGTTAACAAGAGTCCGAAGAAGACAAGGACAATGGTCCCTGTTCAGCGATGCCTATAATCTAACAGATTTTTCAGTTATATTTCGTGTGTCAATTGTTTATATATAGATGTTAGGGTGACTTTGGTTGAAATACAGTTGAACCGCGATTTCAGCCTTAAACTCCAGTGGGACGCAACTCATACATTACTGAGTCTTTGAGTCTTCTCTCCTCACGCTACTTCAATTCTGGAACGACGTCAGGCATAGCAGACGGCTGCAAAAAGCCCACTTTCTGTGAGTTGAACCTTAAGCTGGGGCTCGAAAACGTTTCTCCAAAGTATTCACATTTGAAGAGAGACCTTTAACAATGCTATAAATACTTTACATTTTACTTACGAGCTTGCTCATGTTCGCAAGCCCGGTGGCAAACAACATATACAACAGCGTCTAATGGCATGATTTGTTGAGATCTTCCGGATATATATGCACTGAGGCGTCTTGAAGCTTTCTGAAGAAGACTGCAAAGTAAACTACGTAGCAGTATTGCAGTTCGCACAACATCAACGATAGCAAGTCCTTTTTGCGTGCGCGTAGCATGTAAAAAATTGTTTTAGTACTACCGTGTAAATGTAAGGTGTTTTCATTTATGTTTTCATCATACGACATTCGTAAACACTTGCCTAGGCAGTTCAACAGGTTTATTGGTTTCCTGCTTTCATCCTATGTTAACTATAGAAATCGTTAATGACAACGAAACTTCTTCGCCTTAAGGAAACGTCCAGGAAAAATAGAAGTCATTCAGGAAATACTCTATTTTGATGCATTACGATGTGGATCCGAGAACGGGCCATAGCGGGTATTTCTGTTGTTTTTGAAATGCGTAACTAGAGGCCAAGCCACAATTGTTGCAAATTAACCCTTAAAGTCTTCATTGAGTAAGCCCATCACGCAGGCATTTTTAGGTGCCCAACGTGGCTTCTCCCTCACGCTGACACACAAGAGCTAGCGCCTCTGACTGGAAAGGAGCGCAACTCATATCAATGCGTTTGATAAAATGAGGCCATCGACATTTCAACAAATGATTTCCTAGTTGATATGACTTGAAATCAAGGTGATGTTTATGCGTTACTGGTGGTATTACTTAAAAGGTACTTGCAAAATAAATATTATCTTCTAACATTTTTTTTATGTTATCCATTCTACAGGTTCTTAGAATGCTCTTCAAATTGCCTAATATCTATAGACCTTAATTTAAGTGTTATTATACCTAAAATTGTGGTTCATTGGACGGTACAGCTCAGCCTCGAGCTTTTGAGAGGACGATAAAACGTATTCCAGTTTAAATTTACAAATAGATAGCTAAGTTCCCGTTGAGATGTCATCGTTGAACATACACCTACACAGTAGTGATAGTAGAAGACAGGTGCTTATTCAAGCTAACGATAGTTCACAGAGAATAGAGGTTGAGGATTTCGCATCTTTCTTGAACCTATTTCTCACACGAAGTCAGATAGAGATAAATTGCTCGTCTAAGGAAAGGGTAGCGAATTGTGTAGTTAAATTAACAGTATTATATATCAACTGAAACAAAGTCAGTGGTATGATTTCTAGGGAAGTATTTTATATGTTGTGTGGATGTATTTCCTTGCCTATTGAACTCTTGTTTGTTTACACTTTTAAGCATTTAGTGCGGCTGGGAAGCATAGCGATTCTACTGTGTTTATGGTTTACATGATTGATGGTTTACATGCCCTTCGAATGAGCTAACATCAGTCGTAAGCCTCAATAAAAAATAAAAAAAAAAAAACATCTTACTCCAATTTTTATGTTGCTTTGAAGTATTGTTTATCTAATTACACCGGCTTTTATTATTAACTTTAGGCTCGGTGTAAAAAAGGGAAAGGCATTTTCTAATTTGAATAACTCGACCCCAGTATATCTATTAATCTATATAACACCACTGAATATTTTTGTGTGCGTGTCTGATCGTCTGAGATCGTTCGCATACCATGTTGTTGAATCGGACTTTTGGACTGGTAGAGTGTCGTCCTACGCCTGGGATGGCCTACACATTTTCTTTGACGATAAATTCATCTTTTCTTAAATATTGTTATTATATTATTAGTTAAATAATTGTTTTATTTAATTTAAGTTGAGAACTTCTCCGTTGTAAACAAACGTTTCAAAACGACAGGGTGAATTACTGAAACAGAGTAACAGGGTGATGGCAACCGAATAGATCTATAGTTCACTAAATTTGGATTACTTTATGTTTCACGACATATTGGCGCCTCATACAAGGCCCGAAATTGAAAAAGTAAGGAGGCCACTAGAACATTTTTGACTAATAAAAGAGAAAACTTGTTAGAACTCATTAGAAGAGGACAAAAGTTTACGGAGCAGACCTTGCAATGTATAAAAAGTGTGTGAAACAAACCAACAGAATTATTAACATAGCCAACTGAAGAACGCGACAGATTTAATAGAAGCATTGCAACAAGATCACTGCAGTTTACGTAAGACTGAATAGGAAATCAAGGAATCAGGATAGTTAAGCCAGTGACAAAATAACATGGGGTGGACCTAGCAGCCCATTATAGTAATATCTATGCCTACTATTTTGAGCAAAATAGTTGGTAATTTTAAAAAGCTTGAATACCATTAAATGTGTGATAGAGAGAACTGTAAACATTCTACAAATCTACCGAGATACAGAACGCTGCTACCACGAATACGATGTATAGTTAGATAACCTGTCAACTCTTAAAGCCATCGTGTTACTCTACACGCCATGCTGGAACCCGTCGTTCTTTTCTAGAGCTCACGTTAAGAGAACTGCCGCCGTAAGTGTCTACTATATTAGCTTCTCTGATTTTATCGCTGGTTTATCCCGTTAAAAGGGTGTCAAAATATAGTTATGCACGCAAGCACGTATCAATAAATTGAACATTGTAGTTAATAAATAACATTCCAATTGTAATCCAGTCTATCTAAAACCTGATCGACAATTAGCTGTCAACGGCAGGCTGTCATCAATTACGTGGGCATATAGTGTGCGCGTGAAAAGCGACGCTGACCCGTCCTGGGGTACACGAAGTAAAGTCCATTCTAGTCAACCGCCATCAGGCATTTTTTCCATCATACAAAATGATAGTCGTATTTTCGCAACATCGAATCGCGCGCAGCCGGATGTATCTTTTTTCCGATCGAAGAATTGGTCCTCTAGCGTGTCATAATCATTAGAATATTGTTTTTACAAGCTGAATTCACTTGCTGCTTCACCTAGCTGCGTTTTTGATCTTGACCTTTTCTTGGACCTACAGGATTCCTACAAAGTGGATCAGGGAGTTGGAGACTAGTCATACAACGTTCAGTATCAGACAGCTTCTATAATTTTTCAAACATAACGTATCCTGTTGTTACACAGTCAAGTTTTCGAGCCATCGTCGTCGTCGTCGTCGTCTGTTAGGGTTGGTAACAGCAGAGCTGTAACGTTAAAGAAAGTGATGGTTTGACAATGGTCAAAAGGCGTTATGGCTAAAAACAGATATCGTTTGTGGGCAATTATTGCATAAACTTGGTGAACGGTCGTAGGTTGCCTCATACGCCTTTCAATATTAACTTAATTTATATTTTCTCCGCATGATAGAGCATAAGTTCTGGGAGAAGTAGGCAATTCGTATGTTATGTACATCCTCACATGATACCAACTGGAAGTACCATTAGGCAAAAATATCGAAAATTATCTTTGTGGATTTTCAAACAATTTTGAATATTATGATATGAGTCCTTGCATATGTCCTTGATATGAATGCGGCATCAATTGTAGCTCTCGTACAGTACAGGCAGTTACCCGTACGCGATTACCCTCACTTTAACTCATCACTGGATTAACTATGTCTGCAGGAGGCCTGCCACCCCAATCTCAGTGCCTGTGATTGGAGTAGAAGGCTGTCGTAAGCAGTCACATTTCTAGTCAATCGGAAAAGATGGTGTCGAGATTAAGCCTTTTTTTTTTGTCGAACAGACTGTGTCCAGCAATTTGTCCCTGAGAACAACGCGTGCATATGAGCAACCTTTAAGCGGTCGAATGTTCCTCATTGTGATTAAAAATGAAAAATATCTGTTTAAGTCCGCCCGTGCAAATTTGATTTGCCCAGGAGTTTACCGCTGCAAAAATAACTAGTGATTATTCAGCCGTGCCAGTAACCCCGCTCAACCTAATTAAACAAGCCGAGGCAAATATTGGCCTTCAGGTTCGCCGTCCCTACTTTGGAACACGACGAGAAAGATCGGCGAGCTTTGCAAAACCAGCCTGTTTTTCAGGCTGGTTTCGCAAAACAGAGAACGACATCGAGCTAGCGATGACAATATTTGTATTTCTTACCTTCATCTCGGCCTGTTTGAGTCTAGAAGCTACAGTAGCAACTACTTTGTAAGCATTTCTAAATTTTAGATACTACGGTCCCACTCACTAATTGCTATATGAAATATAATTCTTTTGCAGTTCTTTTGCAAGTGGTAGCCGTACCAGCTGTGCTAAATTAATCACCGCAATAGAACTTTAGCTTTCACGAACGAACGTATTTATTATAGAAAACAAAGTTAAAAGAGTAAAACTAAGCAGCTAAGGTGAGATTTAGTAAAAATATAAATAAAACTGAAACAGTGTACGGTTCGATCATCGTATTCTTACGCAGAGTGCGATAGTTATATTTGTGTTTGATCATCAAAAACACGAAGGTGTTCAACTATTAAATTAGTATGTAAGATGAGCTAGAAAATGAATGAACTACATTTAGAGATTTCCAGAAATTAATTTTTGCCAGTTGTTACATACAATACAGTACAAATTACATAAAGCTTCAGTACTGTTTTTTTTTTTTATGTCTTTTATTACAGATAGACAACCAATTATAGCCGTAGAAATAAGAAGACCCTACCGAAGTTGGGACCGACATTACGGTATTCGATTCGTATAGGAGTTTTGAAGCTAGATTGCTATACACTAGAGCAATTATAACCGTCAGCCGATGAAAAATTGACTTCATCAAGAAAAACCGGTTGTTCAACGCGGACGAGGGTTGAATTCCACTATGAGTAATGATTCACGTCAAACCGGAAAACATTGTACGGTGTGTGTAGCAAAGGTTTCCCATAGAGCGTTGACCGCCAAGAAAACATAGCGCGAAATGAGGCATATATAGAAGGCAAAGCCGCTTCTATAAGCGGTGTAAAGGATAGTGTAACACAAACAGAATAGGGTATATATATGTATACACTCCCAATGAGAAATACGGTAAGACGACAGGCCAGGTAAACATTCGCTCTCGCGTTACCGCCAATAAAAGAGACCGCGTGTACTGTGTACGGATCTCCACTGAAAACAGCCTCGAAATTATGAAACGGGATTAGGCTGAATGCGAACTAGGTCAACGAGCTGCATAATTATATAACAATTATTATTATTAAATCACTCTACATGTAAATGTATTGTATTTGTATTGATCGCATGTCTTTTAGTCGCAATTGATTACACCCTTTGACGATTTCTCCGGTTAATGCTAAATAAAGTTTGAAATTGTTTTACCTTGTAATTCGATTGTAGTTTTGCTGGGTCGCTAGTTCGAACCCCACTGATAATACACACTTCACGGCGAGTGTGATTAAATGAAGACACATGTCCTGTTGAAGTTTCCCTAAGCGCGTACATATATAGCGGCATGAACAGGAATAAGCTTTCGATCAATCGGGTTGGAAATTAAAAAAAAATCAACTACTATTTGCGTTATGCCTAACCCAATTGCTGTTCAGAAATGGCCTATGACGAGCAAGCCAATATTATTATGTAGACTGGTTATTTGTACTATAATACGATTTCACGTGATAGCATACTGCGAACTAGAGGCAGGCTGCAATCGTTATATGTACCTATTAATTATTATTATTAAATATTATTAATATTTCTCTACGTTTTCAAACAAAACAAAACTCATAACTCGTGTAGCATTTGACCGTGTTCCAATTAGCAACCGCTAACTGCTTCGAAATACGTAACGTATATAAATTTCACAGTACAAATAATAGGACAATCTAAAAATAACCAACACTTCAAATAATCGATTATAATCTGTTGTAAGATTAGAGCAACGCCAATGTCTTGGAGCTTCTAGCATCGTTTAGATACACGATGTCTATCCTTCAATAAGAAATGCACTTCAGCTGTTTAAGCATTTGCTCATTAATGAGCTGTGACTTTCATCACATCTGCGAGCCGGCTTACAAACTCGACCGTTACTATCTAATCCTTAGCAGCTGCAGGACGCATCGATTCTCAATATTATTTTTGCTTCTAGCGAGACCAATACGAAATTCGTGATCTAACTCATCGATTATACGCCCATCTAAAGAAAATATGCGCCTTGCTTAGAGGTGTTCCGGATCACAAATTGCTATAAAGAGTGCGGGTCTGGGACTGTGCTGGCCGTCCTGCATCTAGGACAAGTTTTCATCCACTGGGGGTGAAGAAATGGTGGCCTTCATCGGCCACATCTCCAATAAAGTATTTGGTGTTTCTAACGACCCAACTCGTCATATAGGATTCTTGTCGTTACCGTGAGAAGAACTTCAGGACCAGTAGCCATCTCCGCCGACATGAGCTTATTCACGAGGGCGTCACCCACACCTGTAAAACTTGCAAGGTGTTTCGCCAACAGGAAAGCGTTAAGGCGCATCAGTGCTTATACGATGGCTGTAGAAGTTTCCTCGCTGTACCTTGATAGGTATTCATAAAAATGTACTCACGCTGCACAGGCGAGATCATACCGACGAAACGCTCCTTGGATCCTCCTAGTTCGACAACGCACCCACCCTAATGAATTTTCGTATTCGTGCCTCACATGTTCAGTCGTGTTCAAGGAACTCGTTTAGCGTCAAAAAGTTCGTAGCAATACAGTGTAATATTTGCACCGAAAAGTTCAGGACGCAAGTCGTGAACCAGACAACTTGCCCGTAACATCTGAAACCTTAGTTGCTTTGTCCGTGTGTGGTATTAAAGTTACGATCGATTTTCAAGTTTTGCCTAACTACGTTAAGACCGCTGGCCAAAATCTCATACATTTTATAGTATGTCGATAATTGATCTTGTCATACATTATCCTATCCGACATCGGACTATGGCAAATTAATATGAAAAAAATGAATTGGCTGCTTCTCTAGGGACGTATACGCCTGGTAAGATGACTACTCATCCAGCAGGCGTATGTACACCGGGCTACCCCACATTAAACTTCATCCAAGCCTAAGGCTACGAGCAAACACGAAATATTTAACTCAACAGTAGCAATCCCTTAATTCCTCAGCTTTGTTCTATCGGTACGATAGGACAAGAGTAATTTAATCTGCAGCGTCCATCCTGAACAGGCCAGCGAAAAACATTTTAGACGTTATGATGCAGAGATTAGAAGACCGTTCTTTTCGGACCGTTATGCAGATACTGCAGTAGCTCTGCGGGAACATTGAAGGCTGATATTAATGGAATTTATTTTGTTTTTCCGTGCAAAGCAGGAAATGGTTTAAGAGACTGACACCGAGTTATCGACATGCCAAATCTGTTTCGATCACGTTTATTTTACAAATACGTATGCAGATGCTAATAGTTACTCTAGAACAAAAGAGAAATAATAATAATAATTAAGAAGAATCTTCACGGAACGGTAATTAAGATCGCATTGGCCATTTTAAATTTAAGGCACATTTTCGAGGCAAATATTTCTAGATTATTTTGTTGCCATTTTTATATTGAAACAAACATTACCATTTCACTATATATAACAAAAATCGTGACTGAACCGCAAGCTACCGGGTCAAATTTAGCTTCTCGAATGTCCTACAAATCCTAATATATGATTAAATTGGATAGTTTTATAGTGTTTTAAAGACAAGACGCTACCAAACGTAGAGCTAAAAATTGCCAACCCCTTGTCTTCGTCGTTGCCGCTTACGCGATCTCGCATACAATTGCGTCGATGCGGGATATTCACCAATAGAAACAATTGATTGATATAATCTTTTTAAATCAATGACAAATGTATTCGTATGTAGCTTTTCTTTGCACATCTGTCAAACATTCGATGCAATAGTTGGTGTACCTGTCAAAGAAGAGTCCTAGTTAAACAGCGGTCGAGGTGTACCTAAGAATAAAAGAATATGGTGGCCTATACATACTTGGTGCTTCCGTACGATCGCTCCTAAAATTCACCTACCTGCTATAATTATATCACTTTCATTCACTAAAGTGTATCAACAGGACAACCTTGCAGTACTCTGACTAATTTCAACAACCTCGTTACCAAATCGATAAAAGAGATGAAGACTAACTTTATATGATTGTGCATATAATCATAAAACTATGCACATATAAACAATTTATGTAATATTTGTAAAATTTAAATACGTAACAAATACCAAATGTTTAACGTTTAGCACCGCTTCTACCTTCTCATTTTATGACGCAAATACATTTCATGCTATATAACAGAAATGTTTTGATTAGGACTAACTTCGCATAAGTTTAATGGTTCGTTCTGTTGATATCTATTGATAGTTTAATTTCAATAAATTTTTTCAAGAGAGAAGTTGAAAGTTTAAAACATGTTACATATTTACAGCATCATCATGCAAACGCATCATAATTACCTATCATGGTATTCATTCCATTTGATTTTTGTCTTTGATGTCTGTGGAACTTTCTCCTTTTCGCTGCCATTGTCTAAACGTCAACGGCTGAAAGTTCTACGTGTAGCCTTTTTCGGTCATCTGTCGTTGTTTGCAACTTCATTACATTCTAGAGACTTGCAGCACGATCTTCACACTCTGCAGGCCGCTTCTGAGTTTAGATTGCCCCTAGACTCTGTAATCGTATTATGAGCGAGTCGCAGAAAATATTGCCAACATACACTTATGAGTGATGCGTCCTTACGGCAGCCGACCTTGCCAGCAATCGACATATTGCCCGAACTATAGTAGGAACTACTTCAATGCAGAGCCATGCCATAGAGACACTTTTACACCGGTAGAATCATTTAGTTACGAAGACACATGTATATGTACATATACATAGAGATGTTTATTTATTAGTTGCCGAACGGTGCCTACTTATTAATGTTAACTTGTAATGGGTATTAATGTTATGATTATAGGTAAGTGCATTTTCTTAGCGTCTTGTTCGTTTTCGCCGTTCACTTGGGATTAGGCCAACAACTTATGCTAGACTTTTTCTTTGCTTTTGCTAATTCTCATTAAGTGATTACCTAATCAATCCATGAACATATATATATACTGCAAAGTACTTTAAAATACCTACTAAATAACGCTGGGATAATAATGGGAACTAATAAAATAGTATACACTTATTATTACAAGTATAGTCTAACATATGTTGATGATGAGATACGTGTACCTTGCGTTGTTTACCTCGGCTTATATCCATACGCAAGCAAATCCAAACGGCAATCTAAATCGCCTATGATACTCACCGTATATGTTTCAAATGCGACGGCTGCCCTACCGTTTCTCCTTTGATTATCGATTTGCATCTCGTACAGCTATAAACGATTGCTGCCAAGCCATACCGTCATGCCGCGTCCCAGACACGAAATTCGTCTGCCTTCGGTATCCACCGTCAAGTCACGTTCACAGCAACAAAATCAACAATGGCGTGTTTTACGAGGCAACAATGAGATGTGCCCCAGTCATTGAGGCATTGAGGTAAGCTAGAGGCCGTGTATATCCGTAGAGGTCTGCAAAACGTTAGCGTAAAGAACGGTTCCCGACTGCGGCGAAATAATTGAAAAGAGGGACGTTACTCAAAAACAAACTTCTCACGATAAGTTTGTCAGATTATGACCGGGACTGCTCTTGCGCTTCACTTTTTCCAGTTTCGTTACTTGCTTTGGAGAACGTGCACGTTGGTCGTTTGAACAAAAACTCGTGTTTCTAGCAGTCATAAAGATATGCAAAAATCCTTGACCTTTCGGATAAACACGAGCTCATTTTCCCACTCGAATTGGCAGATGCTTGAGCTAAGGATAACTAGAGTGGCTATGTCAGAGAAGCCATTAAAAAGAGCCCTTGCCATTATGACCGAGGTATCGTCCGAACCTGGCACTTCACATAGTTTGATACATTCTTCTGCCTTCAATACCTTTTTCCCTCGTAATAAGTGGGATCTTTTTCTCGGAACACAAACCTATAAATTTAGCTCGATCAAAAGAGTGATGAGACGAAAACTCGGATCTTCGTGTACTCTTCACTTCCCTTTTTCCGGCAGTGTATGTTTTTCGACTAGCCGTTCAAAGGGCGTTCTCCCTTTTACGGATCCACGAAGCTGACCCGGAAAGTTTTCCTGTGTTTCTCCAGCAGTTTTTCTTTTGCCCATTCTGATTTCTATCTTACGTACAACTTTGAGTTGCCTGAAATCTTCAATAACCTTTCAGAGCGCGTCTAGGCCGTCGTCGACTCTGATTTGTTGAAATCTTCTGTTAGCTCGGTTACGTGTTGCTGGACTTTGAGCACCCTCTTCAGCCTACCAGTAGCTGAATTTCCATTTTAGATACATGTTACGCTACCTAATTCCACAAACTTCTATTAGGAATCGCTGTAGGTCCTCCTCATATTCCTGCACGCAGCACGTCATGGCTTTCGCTGTCCCTTCTTTTCTCAGATACGTCAGCAAGGTTCTGGTACAGATACCTCAGCTTGTTCATCTGGGACGTATAGGGTACTCTTAGTGTGCTTAGTACTTCCTTCTCGTCAAACACCCTCCAAGCGTTTTTAGCATTGCCAAGTATTACTATTCTATCCGTTTTAGCAGTTGTCGACATATTTTATCTGTCTAACTAATAATCACTAACTCATCTCCTATCTTATGAACTCCACTATGCCGTCTAGAATTCTGTTTAAGCCTTATATAGTCCTCTGAGGACACTGAGTAGCAAATGTAGATGCAAGCTAGCCATCCGATCTATACCCACAAACCTCTTTTTCCAGCTTGCTACTCGTTGCAATCTCTTTTTTGCTTTTTTGCACGCTGTGCCATCGACGCTCATTGTCTTTTGCCGATTATTCTGTAGGCCAGTGTTAGACTTGCTAATAATCTGCAGGTCAGCCCGCTTTTTCCTAGAGAGCCTTCGAGCGCATCGAAGGGTTGTTAGTCTGTTACAGCTTAGCTGAAAGTCTTTCATCACTGCTCACTAAATCCAGCACCTTTCTCCCTATTGTCTTCATTGGGGAAGAGACCGTGTTGTATCGTTTCCGCTGTCCCTTTTGTCTTTTGCGTTCGAAGTTACCGCCATCAGCATCCTGCCTGAAAGAAATAGACACTACAGCCAATTTTCTGCAGCCAATATCAAAGCCATATTAGCAAGTAATCTGACCACACCAATAACCTGCATTCGCTTGCAAGCCTTCTCTCTAGTTTGGGCAATTTGTGGAATTCACAGGATGGCTGCCACGCCACAGTTGTAGCGAGACAGTCCTTCTTTGCAGTCCTTCAGAACACGTCGTAATAATCCACACCGGTGGTATCCTTTCGTCTTGATACCCTAGTCGCAGCATTCAGAGGCTTTCTGCCCCATCAACGCCCCTGTAACCCATTTGGTTACCTGGTTAGCGATCCGTGTCATGCGCAATTTTTTGTGCTAGGATTCTGCTAGCCGCTTCAGGATTTGTCAACCGGACCATAGACTACCAACGATCTGTAGTACTTTTCATTGGTTTATTGACAACGAAACAAGCATTTTTTTATCTCAGTATCTTTGATTGCCTTAGTCTCGTGGCCTTCTATTCAAGGTTTTTAATTAGTAGGCACTTGTCGGAGGTAACGTCGACTGATGTCGATATATTTCTCTAATAACCTTTACAAAAGCTTGGGATGCCTTCGCTCTTTTTACATTGACTCTGATTTTACTTTTCCATAGAATCTTAGTTTCTGTAAATTTAAAATTGAAGGGGATTTACATCCCGCTGAAGCTTTTTCAAGACATCAACAAAAGAGGTGTTTTCGTCGGTATTCTTTAGTATTATATAACTCAAGGCAATGTCAGATGTCCCTTTAATATTACTGTTTGCAATCGCTAGCTGGAGATGCATCTCACAGGCGGCAACTTCAAGAGAAGCTCGTGGCTTTCCGCATTCGAATTTATTAAACATAGTAGCGAGCTTTCAGGTATACATCCGGGCAGGCGGTCTACGAAGGTCTAGGAATGTTTCGTTAAGAGGCTTGCAAACTCGTTTAGTAAAGTATTTTATACTAGGCGGACCGCAGCTATTGTTTTCCTGAAAGACTATAGTCCTGCCTTCATCCGCTTTCTGTGTGGTACGTACTATAGGTCTTTTTATGAGTCCCGTCAAATTTCTGTGCAGCCCACCGAACTGGATAGCCATGTCCGTCCAGACCAGGTTGTCTCTTTGACCTCCTTCTCTGACGATCAACAACCACCGCAAGGGTTATCAGTGCATATATCGCTCGGTAGGTTCTCTTATATCGCTTTCAAGGTAACAAACATTTTAGTTTCTCGCCCAAGTTGCGCTCACTCATTTCAACCTAAGTCTGCTCCGTGTTCATGAGGCCCTTAATGGCATGAGACGAAGCTTAAATACTCAGTCCTGCTTCTTCACTCGAACGTATACATTGCTTTGTCAAGTTTTCCAACGTTACTTTGGTAGTTAGTCTGCAGTCGCTGCTCACTTCTCTGATTTCAGGCGCGATTTTCTTCATCTCGGCATGTAGGTTCTTGTATGGGTAGGAACAGTCTTTGTCTTAACCGTTTAAACAGACATCGAGTTTCACAGTTACTTTGACCAATTCTGTAATTGACTTCAGAGGTATGAGGGATAGCCCCTTTCTTCCAATCCACAGAATTTGTACATCATTTTACACATTTTGAGGGTCAAACGTTCTACATGACGCTCCCTTTTTCTTTATATTCTCCTCCACAGAGACCTTCATACTCATCGTGAGGCAGGACTTGTGCTACACGGCTGTACCCCTCCTAGAGGTTCCAAGACTCAGGCAAACACGCCTTCCACGCGTTAATCTGTCCAACAGTACCCGAGTAGCACTGTAGGTAATAGGATCGTTTGAACTGCAACGTTTTTCTCAAAATTTCGAACGTTCATAGTCTTCGAAATTGTTCCCCGAGATCCAGCTCGTTACGTGCCTGGTTTGGCAGAACGCGTTTGATACATGCGCCATTTGCTAAAAGGTTTTTGGCCGCGTCACTATAAAAGAAAAGGCCACCGAGAGAGCTGTCTGGGAGCAATATTTTTAATTGCCCACTCTTGCTACACCGGTGGAGATGGGGTAACAATCAGAAGATTTCAACCCACCGTACCGTGCGTTGGGGTCAGTACCTGGCTACGACTGACGGAAAAATGCCGGAAAAGCACGAGCGTTTGCACCTTGTATCTCGATTGGATCATTAAGTCTCTATTTTCTTTGTAATATATTAAGGTATTTAGGCTAAAAGGCACTAACAGTTCAAGTTCTACTTATTTTCGAAAGTTTAAGTCAGCTACGACTGCTTTCCGCAAAGCTGAAAACCGGATCTGAGAAATTAGAGCTCAAGATCAGATAAGACTTTTGGCGTTGATTGCGCCTTGCTGATCTTGAAGTGCAGCTGCGTTGTTCAGCAAACGAACGAAACGACGTTGGGGAGCCGATTAGTCAGCGATAATGAATTAGTTTTTTCATCGTAACTCCTATTTAAAGCAATCAATTTTGATAAACATTTTTGCTGATAGTTGGCTAGTTTTAGTTCTGTATCAGCTTTCAAATCTTGCCTAGCTTAGACGATCATTTTGAATTGAGGTCATAATTTTATACTAATATCAGGAGTAAAGCGTGCCAACATCAACATACACTCATTAGATTTAACCTCTGATAATTATTGAAATAAAATTCCAATTTCTAGTTGATGTACATATCGAACAACTCTTCAATCGGCACTAGGTGTACGATTGCGTACTCCTTTGGGACACGGATCAGTCGATGCAAGTACAAGCGGTTTCAAGTGACCATTACCGGTCCGCAACTGTGAGGGTCGAATCTAAAATTCTACTGTTGTTAGAGCCGCAGAACCTCTTGCGATTCGCGACCTCGAATGCACCAGATTCAAACGTTGCCCACCATTTACTTTGCTAAGAACCGAGCAGCTATAGAATATTGCAGAAAGGAAGTGTAAATGGGGCGGTCCAAAAACAAAATGCCCAATTGCCATTTCTATTATAGAACTTAATGGTTTAAAAAGCTGTATTGCATCGCCAACGTATTGTACCGGAAGGCTATTTGATCGATGAACCAGCGACTGAAAAATGTAGAAATCACGTTTCATGCCAAGCTAAATTTCCTTTATTCGATAAAGGCATGTACTTATTTCGTAATTTAAAAAAATTGAATTGCAAGGAATCAATGAAAAAGCCATATGGGTATTCATTCCTAAGATCGTGCTACGTACGCGTGCAAAGCTGTCCCTTGGAATGGCCGCCGCGGTTTCAAATAATGTCCTCGCACTCTTCGAAACAGACATACAGGTGAAAAAGATCACGTGCCTCGGAAAAAATAATCGTATACCATTCTCCGACCCTCATCGTTTTCGCTACGTTCCTCTTTATAGTAAACCCAACTGCTTTATGACAGTGCTTTTCAATGATTAGCCTTTTTTTAAAGAGTTTACTGCAGGAAAAAATACTCGGATCGATGCCGCTGGAATTGTGGACGAGACAGCCCATCTCATACTACAGAGTACTCGAGAGGATTTGTTCTAATAACAGTAACACGAAAAGATTAAGAAATCCAAATAACAAAAGAAGAACATGTCCTTAATATAATTTGAAAATTGTAACCGTATCTATTTGGCATTATGTTACAGTTAGCTTTAAAATGTTATACAACAGCATATCTGTATTTGGAAAATGAGTTTACATAGCACCGGCATTCCCTAGCAGATTTTTCGGATCGCCCTAAGCTTGGACAAAAGGTGGGCTTTTTTTTTTGTGTTTTTATGACATAATTCCTTGAGCCTTTACCTTTTAGGCCAGCATAGCGCCGGAGCAATGCTCGCGTCCGAAGTAGCCACCTTTATGATGACACAGGTTTTTTCCAGCAATTAACAATATTCTCCATATTTATACTTATCATCTATTCGTTGTGTTATTCCTGACGAATTACGCTGATATTATACCACTACACTTCGTATTTTGTGCGTGCTCACACGCTTATTGCAATTTCTTATGTTTGCCTTGTAGAATAACGAGAAGGCGGGAAGCTGCAAAAATATCCCGCGGCGTATAAAGTGCTAAGAGTCAGAAGGAAATGAAACATTTTGCCAACTCCTACCGCGCATCCGCTTCCTTCTTTTTTTGCGAACGAACGAAGAGAGATCGTTCCTGGCTTGATTTTTCCCTACCTCTTTTTTTGCTATGTCCTGCAGTATCAAGTGGTCTATCCGCCACGACCGTTGCACAGTGTCAAATTCGCCATGTCTCGTCTATTGCAATTGTCATTTCAGTTAGTCTATGTTGATGTCGATCTGCCACCTGCATTGCTTCAGCATTGCCTAACGGAACCCGTAGGGACTAGGGACGCGTCACTATGGGAATCAATGGCGGACCAAGCATGTCTCATCTGAGAACATAGACACATCTGGCGGCCTGGGAGACATTATGCCACTTTGGCCTAGTTTCTTTCATTGAGTTTACTCGTCTCGGGCCATCCCGCTCGCTTAGTAGCCTGTCTGCGTGGCCCCGTTCCTATCGCGAACGTTTTGCCTTAAGTTTAAATAGGCGAGATCACCGTCGCCTAATGGTGCTGACTTTACTTGGGCTTCATAGTGACATTGGTTAGCATCGTATTTAGGCGAACAATTGTGTCGTTCACAGTCACAATGAAAGCGCGCAAGCGAATCTTTCCTCCAAACTCGAACGAGTAAGCGGGATTGGGTGAGAATCAACGTTGTCCTTGGACCCCTTTCCGGCCTTTCAGCAGAAGTTCAATCGAGTGCATTGTAAGTACCAATGAAGTTTGTAGCTGCGTGCGCCTGTAGGGGTAGCCTGTCAATATGAGGACGAGGCGAGATACACTTGAACGGCAACTCAAAATAAGTGAGAAAGGTCCCTGATTGACGCCTTAACCTCGTGCCGCGGCAAACCCATAAGGCCAGAATTTTTGTGTTTGTACAGTGTTTTACACGAACAAGATACTGACCATACTATATTCAATCGAGACCAAGCGCACATCGGCTACATTTACCACCGAATATCTGTAAATATTGTAAATAGGTCTCTTGTGATGTGGACCGAACAATCCTTTATTACGCTTACATATACTTGGTGGGATAAAAGGTTCCTGCGAACTTTTAAAAAGCTATTCTCCGGGAATTCGAGTGCTAATACGCATACAATATGGTCATGTAAGTGATGCACGCACCTGCACAATTTACCCTTATGCGCGTATATTTTCTAAAACTAATGCATCAGGTACTGGGGTTCAAAATAAAATTTGATTGACGTCAATAGGCCTCTTGGGGAAAAATGTGCTACGGTCTTTCTGCATTTGGGGTCTTTCTTCTCTGGGCATGTCGAATATCAGTCATTTACATTTGACTTCTCAAGTAGAGCTATTTTAGAGATAAGCCCTATTTCAATGTTGAATCAGAATGTTTGCCTTTATCGTGCAAGACCTTTTAAGGCGCAAGCTTTTAGGTAGGGTCGGGGCGGAAAAGCAACGTAAAAAGTTAAGTATATGGTATTACACTATTTCTAGCGAGATTGGTTATCGGTTATAATCTATGTGTCCGGAAGAAGGCCTCTGAAAAATAGTTAGCTGGAAGCAAACAGTATCCAAAAAAAACAGCAAATGCGGCGCGGTCAGTAATCGGCAGCACCTCGACGCTGTCTCCGTGATAACTTAATGGGTAAAGTATTTGTCTCCTAACATTAGAGACACGTGGTGATCTAAATTCGAATTCGAGCATAGCGATACTTCCTTTTGTGAATGGAGCCAGCCCTCTGATTTAATTGTGCGTAACGACGGTACCGAGTTTACAAGTCGGAACATTTAGTACTTTGCCGCTATAAGCATTTGTTCTTAGATTTTATTCTATCGTTTTTTCAGGTTAGGGGTAGTGAAGTCAGTTTACATGGCCTATCGCTAAACCACGGAAGAACAGTCTGTCTTGTGTTCTTTTCATAGACTCAAATTTCGACCTGAAGTTACGACTATAGTTATTGGCTCAGCCCTTGTAGATAGATTCCGTGCTCACTCTGATGTTAAACTTTTTGCGTACGAAAGGGCTTACGGAGTCCTAATTCTACGGGGTCGCTGATCATTGTCAGGACATTAACGATTTTGCTGGCTTTTGCCTGCCCGTTGAACAAGACAATTTTAATCATCTTTGGCACGTTTTCCGCAGTCGTTTCGGCCGTCAATGACGTCCCTTCATCATCGGTACCGGTACAAGCTCTTACGAATTTCTTACTTTGATTGTACGTAAAGCCGAAAAGCCCTCGTATAAGACTTAGGGCCTTTGCTTCAAAATAAATGAGGTGTTTGTTTTCGATTTAAGTGGGAACACTCTATTGTCAGAAAAACTGCATAGCTTACCTTTTAAACGCATGGATAGACACGCTTAAATAGGTACGCTTCGTAGTAGTAGATCTGTTTATTTGAATTTGTTGGTTTTTGCTAGTTGTTATTTCGTCACAGGCGATCGGCATGTCTAACGAATGTCCACACTATATTGCCCTCGTATTGCATTAGGTGCAATAGGTTTTACACCAAGAATTCTTATTCTTACAGTAGACAGTAGCGTTTTAATATTTTCAAATGTTGCTTCACTTTCTAGCACTTTTCTAATATAAATAGATAGAATGTACAAATACTATCTTAGATATACGAGACAAACCCAAATATAATGTGACCACATCGGTTTGCCTACGAATTCAACCTTAATACGAGTTCATTCAATTTGAAAAAGTCTCTGCGGGAACAAACAAAGCAAACGAATCCGTTGATAACTTAATCGCGAAAACCCATTCAATGATCACAGGGATATGATTTTAAAACTCGGTACATACGCAAGCTTTGATAAAGGAAATAACTGGCGGAACGGTATTTAAAAAAAAAAAACGAAAAAGAAAACAAAGCACGTTTTAAACGTAAGTTAGGATATTTTGCGCAGTAACGATCAAGTGTGATATTACAACAAACTTGTCAACCAGTCATTCCTGCCACATTAGGGAACAGTGCGATATAAAAAGACCTATGTTTTTCTATTGAATGCAGTGTGCATGTGAGAAATAATAGGTATGAACTGATGAAATCGTTGACGAACTGGGTGAAAACAACCATATCCGATAGACCGTACGAGTGGTCGTAGTAATTAGACGCAGTCTCTAGCATGTCGCGAGCACGAAGCCTCAGATGGAGCTGTAACCCGTTCGGGGTGTAATGGCTTTAGCAAATACTCAACTGGACGCTTTTAGCACTAAAGGATTTTATGGGAACAGGGATTAGTCGTGGGTCTAATTATCAGTTCTAAACGTATAATGAAATATGTCCTGAATGTGAAAAGATTAAAAAAAAATGTAATGCACACCTATGCATCAGTAAATACGCTGGACGGGAAGTATCTAAGTGGCTCACTCATTTTAGAGCAGGGTCCTTCTGCAATAAAGTATGCCTTAACTGAGCTAGTAAGACACGACACTGTAACCAATTTACGATAGGTTCTGCGGAACCGACGATCTCGCGATATAATAGGCTCGTGCGTGTCTATAAGCTAGGAATGCTTTATTGACTCTTCTGGCTCTGGAGCAATTCTAGCCGTTACTCCCTTCTCTGTGTATAATAACTCATACTTACATATTAAATGGTAGACAAAAACGGCAGGCAAGCCCCAAATTAAGTACTATCATCTGACTCAAAGATAAATACTGCAAAACACTTGGTCTCTTTCTTCCGTCAATAACGAAAGCCCATAGGTTTTTTTCGCGTTTCTGCCAGCTGTGTAAGCGGTTAGTGTGTATTTTTGATGGGCAGGAGGCGTAGTAGATAGTCACTTACTGATATTGTGATATACGTGCGGGTTTTACGAGAGTCGTGATCTCGAAACGCCGATTCGTCGGCATCTCTATCCGCCCATGTAGCGACTTCGAGACTATGTATAATTCAAATATTACGACGAAACCTCAACTATCCCATATAGAAGTACAAGCTGGACGTGACAATTGCTATTTACGCTAATCTGACTCCTCACGCAAGCGATGGTAAAATCCGCGTATAGCGTCACAGAACAATACCATAACTCGACCCGATGACTTCTGTCATATATTAAGCATATAGCAGTCTCCCTACTCCAACCTTACTTCGAGTTAGATTTTATTACTACGTTTCATATCATATATGTCTAGCTATATTTAGCTGGTGAAACAGAGCTCATCGGTAACCTATCTTAAAGATAGACTGTGCACTCTATCACAAAAAAAACATTTCTTATATTCTATTGGACTGTATTTTGACAAAGTAAAACAGAAGATTAATTAGACTCTTCCGAATATATCGGCTCAACTACTATTGACATTTCCAAGGTTACGATCGTATCATCATTGAAATCACTATTCCGTGTACTACTAGCCCACTTCGATGCCCCTTTAGAAATGCCTTATTTTCTTTTGAATTAGCGAAAAGCGGGAAAAACTGGCAAAGAGATTCTACCATTATAGAAGTCGAACTGTAAACTGATCCTACCATATCAGGGTATCGTTGGACCGCTGTATATTGCACACCTTAATATGACAATCTGATGCTTGCTCTGCTCACCGATAACCTTGAACCTGGGCCCGGCCAACGATCAGAAGCCTCGCCCTGCGACAGCGAATCTTCGGTTAAACGCTCCCTTTTTATAGATCGAACGTGATCTTCTTTTGAAGCTGTTAACAAGCCAACAGCGTGATACAATAGCGTGTCTTTGTCTATTTATATTATGATTGATTTACATCGTACTGGACGTGTAATAACCCCTATGTCATTGTATGATAGATATATATATATATATATATATATACTTTTTAAAAAAGACATATTTGATCACAAGACATTTAGTAAAGATATGTTGATTCTGCAACAATACGATAGCCGCTTGCTTAGCAACCCTATATATATATATATATATATATATATATATATATGCAACGTTTGCTATAACGCGCTCATTAAATAATGGAAACGCAATGCAGGATTCTGCGATAGCTTTTTTGGCCAAAGCTAGCATTTTATATAGCTTTATATATAGTTATATAGCACTTGTTGCCATTCCTTATATTTCGTATCCTTATTAAGAGAGACTCTCGAGGCAAAGAAGATGCAGAATAAATATTATTTTCGAAGCCGATCGCAATTTCACGGGAAACAATTTACCGTAGCTGATTTTCAATCGTCTTTTCCATACGAAGTCTTGGTAACACTGTTTTAGCATTAGTGAAAGACCTGTCAAGCATTATCCTTGGTGGAGCATTTCATACTGAATCACGGAAGACCACCGCTGGCACAATATTTTTTTTCAGTCTTGTTGTCTCAACAAACTCGTTGAGAAAAACACCTCAACTAATTGTTAACGAGATATTATTTAATCAGTTGATTAGAATTAATTTAACTAGAACCAAGTACAAGTGTTTCGAGTTTTTAGGTCTGATGCTCCTTTAAGCGTTGCTTAGGACAGAAGGCCAATGAGAAAAACGTTGACTGAAAGTGAGATCCATTTATGCCGTATTCACGTCAGTGGGCCATACTTGTGGTGCGTAACAATACAGTTCGAAAGAGATCTGTTCATGAGTCAAGCTCTTTGAGTCTACGTCAAGAACTCTGCGTGTCTGTTGTCCGTCATCTACGATGTGTATGTGCTAAGCATTACCAGAGAAGACAACGATGTATATTTAACATCTTTTATTATTATACGATAACAGGCCATGTATATATTGTTGAACCGAACTTTCACCATTCCGACAGATGGAAAGGACATACGTTTTTGTTGCAGTTTCGTATCGTATCTTAAGCTTGATTTTTTTTTTTAAAGTTGACGATATATTTTTTAGGTAAAATGAATCGCTGAGATTCCCTTTTAAAATACAGTTTAACTCATTTCACGTCTGTTCCGACCACACATGCACACATGGAGTGATCACGAATATTTTCAAATGCGTCGCGGTCTGTTTTTGCTTTCCACGCGTAAAACGACCGTAGAAAAACGACCAGTAAAACGAGGTAAGCAAGTTAATTATTAAGATTATTCGTCCGAACACTTTGTATACGTGACCCAGCTTGTTTAGTCCTCAGGAAAGGATCTGCTAATGGTTTGAAAAAAATCTTACGAAATCGTCGTTTGCCCTAGACATTCAGCCTGATATCCCGATATTTAATAAAAATTATATAAACGTTAAAAACTCGAACTTACAACAAATTCTAATAGACCTCCAGAGACAAAAACGTAATAAAACACAGCGCATGCCAGTTAAAAATATGGCTAGAGAGTGCCGTGGATTATTTTTGAATATAACAGGAACACATTGCAGCGGGGAAAGAAAAAATTAAGTGAAAAAGGCTACACAGTTACAAAAATGTAGGCTTGCTGTCAGCTGTGACCATAGGTTCAAACCCTAGCTTGGCGTTGATTCCAAGCAACAACTCAAATCAAGTTGATTGAGCGGATCCACTCCTACAAGTATACATACTGTGTGACACTGAGATACATTCAGGATGCGTGCTGCATGCCCTTCCGGGACTCCAAGCATTTATACTTATGTATCTCCTTCTCAGCAGGATTCACAGCCTTTCTATGTTACAACTAAGACATGTCAAGTTCGAGCCTACGAAAGTGGTCAGTACGAAAGAAAAACCTTTTCGTTAGTTCCATAACTGAAAGCATTACGGGCCGACATTCTATCTACCAGTTCATCTAAAAATCCAGACTGTTTGCTTCATAGATGAGACGATCTTTTCCAAGGCCGAGCGTCACAGTGCGTACTCATTTCCTAGTGAGGCTTATCTCCAAATGTCCGAAAGCTTGAGAACTATTCTAGCTGACTCCAGCTGCGTTACATGGTCAACCCAACCCATACGCCTGATTCCGCCTGCGCATAGAATTCGGCCGGACAAGCGATGTCTCATCCGGAGTTCTATGCGGAGTTCCCATTTCCACCATGCTTCTTCAGACGAAATCTGGCCTACCCTTCGCAACGACAAATTCATCCAGGGTAGATCCATTTTGAGACGCATAGACCCAGTTACAGCTACGTGTTTCTACCACTAATTTGGATCACCGAATGTTTTACTAATAAAATGTATGCTCATATTTGTTGGCTGTAGCAAGGTCATTATAGATGTTTATGCATGCTATTACGGATAGCTATGCCGTTCATAATCGTGTCTTCGTAATTAGAACAACTGGCACTAGGACAGGTGCTGGTAGGTCATCATGAATGTAAACTAAAGAGTACCTGATTGCTTTAAGCACAAATCCTGCAAACATGTGATCGTCGAAAAAAAAAAGCAAAAAACAAGACGGCTTTACATTAAATAACGTTCGTATGATATATATATTATAATATTTACAATACAATATTATATATTAATTATATTTTGCCTTAGTTGCGACATAAAGTGGATTATTAGCTTGGTATAATTACGAAATTTACGCATTGTACAGAATAGACTTTATTATTCATCTGGTAACGTGGAAGTTACACCCGTTAAACCCTGGACGCCGTACAATTGGACTTTACTTATATAAGCTGTATGTTCAAGCTTACATAGCTTAATTGCCTTAACGCATGCTCGAATCCGATGAAAAACCCGGGGTTTTTACGGGGCAGGTCAATGCCAACGTCTACGGCACCCTCCCAATAAATCGTTTTCTGCTATGTGGAAATACTACAAGATCATGCGCTTCGAGTTTGGCCAGTAAGGCAACATTGGGCAGATGCCAGCTACTAGATTAGACTTCCAGGTAATCGAAGTAAAAACGTAAACACCGCGCCAGAGTGTAACTTGGCCGTAGCGTAGCGCCGTTCGTTACATCATGATTACGGGTGCTTGTTCGCGCGTCTGTCAACGACAAGTTGACGCGAGCGGATTTGCCGATATTGCGAAATAGCCGAGCGACATATCGACAATAACGTGGTATCGTAAAGCGTCTGCATTGCATGGAGCGACCTGCAAACAGATACTGCTGCAATAATATAAAACGGCATTGGATCAATAACGATGCTTAGTCATTCACCAAAAAATATAGACGACGCCGACCAGAATGAGGGGAGGGGAGGGGAGGCTAGGCTAGGCTAAGAGGAGGAGACAAGAGGGGCAAGTCAAAATCCTCACTCTCATTCCTGATTCCGTAAGTCTCCCGTGAATATAATTTGCCCGTGATAAACGTATTCTGGTCGGTATTGTACTTAGCTTGCTGCATTTGGGATATGTTATGATCGACAAGCAAAATCCTAGCTGTACTACTAAAGTCAATATAGCAATTATTCAGTGTACAATATATAATACGAACTATACAATATTTTCTGCAAATACTGGCCGCTTCATAAAAAAAAACCGCTCCCATTTTGCGCATGTATTATTGCTTCTCTTTTTACTGTAATATATTACCCTGTTTTTTTTTCTATTTGTATTTATACTGTTATATATATATATATATATATATATATTATATATATATATAAGTTACCCAGTAAATGCGTATATAATATTTCGTTGTATAACCGACGTTTTTAGATATATTCACTTTGTTGCTAGGTCGCAGTTTTCATTGGTCTTCAAATCTATATACGTGCGCCTGTGCTTATCAATCGTCCTAATTCTACGAACGAAATGCGCCCACTTTATATGCTATTTTAGGCGTTTTGGTACACAGTTTTCGTGCTTCTCATAGTTTCTGTTTGGCTGTCAAGCTTTTTCTTATTAAACTGTTTGCCACCGACCAAAAGGCTAAATCAAGGATAGAAGGTCATGGTCCTCTTGTTAAAGGTCGAAGCCTCGCGCTACAGTGTTCTAGCCATTTCGGCTAGCCAGTAAAGCTCAGATCTATCCGGGGGGCTTCGAAAATACGAATATTCCTGTGCGATGCATATATAACTTCAAGCCTTCTAACCCAAAACTTGTTACACAAATATTGTCCAAATTACGAGCGACATAGGCTTGGTTGAAGAAGAATATCCGTTGAGTAGCAATCGCAGCATATATATGAACGTATGTTGCTCGCTATTCTATGTATGTTGTCATTAGAACATATGCTCCCTTTCACTTGATGCATAACACATTAGAATAATGAAAACCTAATTTGCAAATTAGGCGCACGAACTACTAAACTAAGGCTCCCTTTAATAATCGAGTAAAGAAACCTTAGGCAATAGAGTTGACCTTTAGTTTCAAAACATCATATTTTAGCCCAGAAAAATACGTTCATGGTGTGAGACTCACCATGCTACACTAGATTACCTCGGTAAAAGGCTCCTATATATATATATCAAAACACTACTAACTTAAATGATGATCCTGACTCTTATCTTTTTTGAGTTTGAAAACATAGCCGGCGTATGGGCTAAGCGACTTCAAGTTAGCTCAAATAGAAAATGTGTTGTTCTGCTTGTTTTAACAATTACCATTAGTTGACATTGTTTTATTTGGACGGTATCGTTATTATTATTTTTTGGCTACTTGGTTTGCAATACTGGAGATGCGTGTACGTTTGCCTTAACTTTTTTTTTTTTAACTTTAATTTCTATCGTCCGAACTTTCTCAGATCAGGTAGCTGGTTGAAGCTTTGCAGGTTTAGTGTTAACCTAAATGATAGGACTATTGTCAGTCCGTTATTGTACATCTACAGGTATTCGTGCTTTTGGCAAAATCTGCCGCCGCCTCATCCTCGCAAGAGACTAACCGGGTTCAATAATAGTCAACTCAATGGCCATTTAGTCGGTCTATCTATCCCTTTGCGTATAAATCGTAACATGTATCCCTGTTTTTCCTTAAAGTCTTAATTGCGTTGCGCGTATCCACTTTGGTGTGCACAAATACATATATAGATACAGACAGACATAGACTGACCGATAATTTGGTCTTCTGAATAAGGCTAGATTAGCACGCTGCTCTGTTTTACGTAACTGGCAAATGTTATTTCAGCAGAAATAGATAGGAGCCCATATGCTTGACCTTCATGTATGCATATATTTTCCTTATAAACTGTAAACTGAAATGATTCAGTATCGCACATACCATCCCTAATGACCTGGGTCAACGGAGCTAAACAATCAAGCCATAAACGATAATCCCAATAAAGGACCTGCTGCTCAAGTATGAGATGTTTCACAAATTTTCATAAGAAAGCTTCGAGAAATACGTTTCAAGAGACATGATAGTTTTCAATCACTTTTGCTCATTGCAAATGATAACTATGCATGCAATACATTACTACGTCTCTATTAACATATATCGACGGGCGTTAGCGAAGGCTTGTTACTGGCGATACGTTGCGGGCCTGGCAGTGTCTATAAAAAACGGTACGTCGTTAAGGAACCTGGATCTTCTCTCTCTCTCTCTCTCTCTCTCCCCTTCTCTCTCTCTCTTGATAATTAATAGCGCCTTTTGTAAATAAAACACCGTGTATCCTTTAACAGGACGTATTTTAGGATTAGCCATTGAAACCGCATCTAAGATCGTTTTTCATAACGCCGCTGTGAGCTACACAGAACGAATTTCTAACAGCTCACGCTTTCATCGTTATATCGTCTCCTCAAGGTCAATAGGGCTCGCAAAGTCATTGTGGGTTGGTAGTTTTCTTTTTCGATGCAGTACTCTGTATTACTTCTGCTTACTGAGCAAGACGACAATCTGATGAATGGTTAGACGGAGGACACATCTGCCAATTACTCTCGGATACAATGGATCCGAGTAATGTAATTTTGAGCATCTGTGCTACTAGATCACTGTGGGTCTTTCTCATAGCGCACAAACTGGGTAGACAAAATATACTTATGTTTCCAACGACACATTTACCTGTAAGATAGGCGCAGCATGCCCATCGCACTTTGCCAACGGAAAGATCCTCCACCGATCGCTTACTCAATATGTTTGGCGTCGACCGTTTTTTGTGTCAAAAGTAACCGCTGAAAATACAGGCGGAGCCAACAAGGTGTTTCTTGTTATAAACTTCATACACTTTCTTGCAGATTGCAAACACACACACAAACGCAAGTTAAACAGAGGAATATCTATAACGTTGTTACGGATGCAGTTATAACGATATTTCACCTAGTAAAAGAGGACTGTAGAGCTATAGGGCAATGATCTATAAAGCGAGATCAAAGAAAATGTAGTTGACAACCACCTGGCCGACCTCATTACTCTTTCTCAGGCCATGCGCAGAGAATCCCATCAACAGTGAATTTAAGGCCGCCTATTAACTGTGCATTTTCCTATGCCTTTTCCGTAAGCATTTGACACGTGTCAGACGCATCGAACGGAGTGGTTAATCGAGTTCCAGTTTAAATAGGGTAAATAGCCTTTGGCGACGGTTTACGGTCGATGAATACTGACGTGACAAATTCTACAACCTGTCGTAGCTAGGCTGTTTCCGTAAAGGTGTTGTAGATGATAGCTGGTCGAAGAATTTAGAACTTCAGGCATTTCTAGCTCAACTCAAATTGAGTTTTAAGAGATGCAACTTATAGCCGTAAAAAAAAAACTTTATTCATTGACTAACAAAATGATGTGGACGTTTTTTTTTTCAAAAATGAAAGCCATTTGTAGGCGAATAACTAAAAATTTAAATGGCCTTCTTTCAAAACTTTTGTTCGACCTAACTTAGGGGAAAAATAGCACAACAGACAGAGTGTTAGGTCAAGCAAAGATAACACTTTCCGAGCAAAAAGGCTATATTTATCGTTTTAAATTTTGGACCTAATTTATTTTCGAGTATCCCTGATGCCCTCGATTCGATAAAAAATATCGCTAGACAAATCACAACTTTAGTTAAAAAAATAAGTATAGCCAAGGATAGGGTTTCCATGCAGCACGGTCAAAAGCCATTTTAATATAGGCCACAGAAACTACAAATACGAGATTTTTCAAATTTAGCCTAGAATACAGCTTGGCTTTACCGCTAGTTCTAGCAAGAACAAAAGTAATCAATTCTACTATTTATTCTACATATAAAAAAAAACTTAGTTTTACAGATACAGGAAAACCAAGGTGGATCTTATTGGCACGGAAATTCTCTTCAGAAATAATGACTTCCCTACAAGTAATAGCGATACATTGGGGCAATATACGTGAACAAAGAGATATATATATATATATAACTTGCGTCTAAATGAAGTCGATGATAGTTGCATCGAAAAATCACGGTACCTAAAAGCGCATATTCGCACTTTCTAAATTAAATGTAGTATACATGTACGATTTTGACCTTGTAATTGTATTTAGGAAACCCAGGCTTCTTCTTAAAGTAAAAATAACAAAGGAGTATTCTAGGCTACGCATCTCTTTACCACGAAAAAGACTACTCGCAACGTTTAAGCAAGCCATTTTGCCATTAAACGCCCAGGATCATTAATAAAACATCTGTCCATGAAGTAGGGTAGGTCTTAGCTGCTTTGTAAGGTGGCAACAACTAAAAAATTAAAGTTTAGCTTCTTTTGTGCATTGCGCATTGTTTTGTGATATTCTCGACATTATATCTATGTTAGATAGATTGTATAGATATTGTGAATATTCATGCCTTCGCAGAGTTCCCTAGCTGAGTATGATGACTACGTCCATTTCATCCAATTTAGTAAAAATTATTTTTGTAGACAAAGATCCTATGGAAGATATTACTTGAATGCATTATTCATCCATTTGGTCTATAGTGCCTTCGGCCTTCTGGCTTAGAGACTGTTCTTGCGAAAGGTTCAAGAAACGTTTCCTGAGTGCGAAAAGCATTTTTAAAAAGCTATATTAGCCCATTCTTAAAAATGGGTATGGTAGAATGTCGTTCAAAAGCCCCATAATTTTATGACTGTGGGTCATTCTATAGCTGTGTTGGTGGATTTGAAAATCGGGTCACGTTGTAAGGCTGAGGAATTCACCGATTGGTGCAACGACATCTCCCGGCTTCATTCCCATCGTACTACTTACCTCGTTAGCATCTGTGCGGCATACCGGCGGCGCTTCTGTGCTACGGCAGGGCAACACAAGGTCAAAGGTAAACAGCTGAGCCGCACCTAAGGGCATCGGTGACCACTCTTTCTAGACCTAGCAACAATCCTAGAAGTTAGAAAGGCCAAATAAAATGTATCAAGTACAGACGGTAACATACACTTACACATCTCTCTCTTTCTCTTGTTATACATATATATATGTGTATGTGTGTGTTTGTATATGCAAAGTCAGTGTATGATCGTATAGGTGTTCGTAGTTGCTCAATTTTCGCATTACCTTATGTCAATTGGTGTTCCATCACGTAAGCTATATACAGTGATTGAGAGTACAAAAAAAGATTTGGTTTCCACCGAAATGCAGATGATTAGGGATCCGAATCGGCTTTTTCCCTCAAAAAGAAAGAGATTCATCAATACTCTGAAAAAACATATCAGTTAGATAAAAAAAAAAAAAACTACGTTTACATGAATACGCGCAATTGATCTATTATACTCGCCGTGCATGGTGACCAGCCACAGAAAAGTCAGATCAGCTTTAATAAATATAATTAGGTCTTCACTATCTTCTCAAGCGTGAACCAATACGAATAACATATCTTCACACTCCAGCCCGTTGTAGAAGGTCTATCGGTTTTTGCGTTTAATAAAGAAATAAATAGCAGGCAATTTTTTTTTTATCTGGAACAAATATTTTAAATAATTTTCGCTGTACAACTATCTCAGCCGATAGAATAATCTATCAGACTAAATTGTCGACTTCTCTTCATTGGCGTGTGAATTTACGCTGCAGTTAGAAACACAATATAAACATATCGTACAACTAAATTTAATTTATGCATAAAATTATTATTATTGTTTATATATTATTATTAGCTTTTGCCGACGATATAAAGCAAATATAAATGGACGTCATAGTTAAGGAATGAATAAGGCATTTGTCGTTAAATTAGGACAACTTACTATTTAGCGACTAAATCCCTAGGCTGCAATGGATAGGTGTTAACCTGCCTCTGCAAGAACAATAAAAAAAACCACCAGGCCTTATCGCACTATACTTAATCATTGTGTTCCTTATGAACGCTGTCTTCTGTAATTCAACACAAAACGAGCTTAGAAAATTCAAAAGAAAAAATCAATTTTCTACCGCTGTGAGAATATGTTTCCACCTACTGACTGGGTGGTTAAGGATTTATCAGTTTCAGATGATCACAATAGTCATTTAGAGCCACAAATGCGCTTGCCTGGTTCGTATCTGATAGGTAGTTATCTCTTGTTAATTTCGTGGCGACCTAGACGCTGAATTTGGTTCTTCAGAAAAAAGACAACAAAAAAAAAAAAAAAAAAAAAAAAAAACGGTTTCTTGTAATTGTTTCAGCACATTACTCAGCCATATTATCCTGAGGAAAAAAATTGTATCGTCTGACTTATACTAACGAATTTAAACTGTTGAGTTGCTTAAAGACGCACATTCTCCTGTGGGTACACATGCATATTAGCACGTTAGCTATGAAAATCTCTATACTAAAATATATCGGTAAATTTCGCCGAAATCGCTAATTTGTCAGAATACTATAATAATAATTAAGGACATAACAAGGTCGATACGAGACCAACTGATCATAAAGCTGTTACTTTCTATATGACTGAATTTCCTATGGTCCATTCAATACAGGGAGCGATCTGCCAAAGACACCTAATCGTTCAGAAAATACGCAAAAGGTATACATTCGACCTAGAGTAGAAAAGCGAGTAACGACCTCGGAGACGGGCGGCCCTCAAAGGATCATTCATCACAACAAACATTCTATACGTTATATGCAATTTTTTCACGAAGAATTTCGATCTGAGTACGGACGGCGACCGACAATGTTCTGATGTGTGCAAAAAAAAAAATAGAAGATGGATAACGTTTTTGGATAATTACGTAGCAATTTTTCATTCTAGAAAGTTAAGTTAAAAAGCATTTTTAACAGACACCACAAAACAACCTAGGTACCTACCATAGAGGTCCACAACGAAACGAACTGCTTTCAAATCTAACAACGATGAGCAAAGTTCTCTAAGGTAGCTATTCATCGAGAAGCTCCGTTGATATGTATATATATTGGATTGTCTATATAAAAGTATTAATAAATAGTGTTGCATCCCGTTTTTAAGCTACAAGTACAGCAAATATTTTTAGATTTTGAATTCATACCTCTAAATTACATATGTACCATTTTGATGTGTTACCGTCTGATAACACCATAATCCCAGTGTAAAACTTCTGTGGTTTCTAAGTGAAAAGTTGTGAAAATTTATTTCTCTATCGTTCCATTGAAGTTCAATTAATGCCAATAGGGAAGTTCGGCATAGGCAAAAAACAGTTGATAGTATAGTGCTACAAGATCCGGTAGAATACCCTGCATGCATTTAAATCTTCTATGTAACCTCTCATAATTTTGGCCCAATAGCTAAGGATGTATGTAGCTTGGCATTGTGTTCACTAGTTCCGGTCGAGTTTTTTTTACAGTTTATTGTAAGTTTGTTAATTAATAACAGGAGGTCTAAATCAATTGTTTTTCGAAGCGGAAGGAACTCACAATGCACGATTCTTTCCCAATTTTACCAAACACGTCAGTCTGCGTCTTGCCGCAGACTGCCAAGGAGGTTTCAAAAATGTTTTTCTCTCATTGCACATTATTCTCGTATCTGACCCGTTTGTCATCACTCATGATCGACCGCCTTAGAACAAAAAGCTCGATTTCGATAGTTTTTTGTAGGGTTTCGAAAGCGGGAATGACTGCGGCAGCTAAGCGTCGAGCTTTCTTGCGTAGCCAGCTTCTCTCGAATGGTTTATAATTGTTTGTAAAAAGTTTCTGGGATAATGGCTACTCGCACATCGGTCCTTGTCAGCTTTCGCAATATTCTCATCAACTTTTGTCGTAACTGGTCGACTTCTACAAAGAGCATCTCTCGCATCGAAATTTCCAGACTGAAAGCGATAAAACCATTTTTTGGCCATTTTTATACGTTAATGTCTCTTGGCCACAAATGTCACGCATTTTTTTCTGCAGCTGTGCCTTACTCGTAACAAAATTGTAGAATTCAGCGGATAATTAGAAAAAATGAAATAATTTTCAAGACACTTTATCTTAAATCTGGATAAAAGCATTCCCACAATTCTACCACATCTGTTACTGCTGAACCTTTACTTTCAAATGGTATGACCTGATATAACTTATATTACCTGAGGTATCAACATGAAAGCCACCTAGGTGCAAAAGAGGTGAATATTTTTTATACGTATATATATATATGTTCGCGAAATTGACCTGGATTAATGTCGAAATATGATTTACATGATCTGTCTTTACCTTCGTAAAACGCACGCACTCGTACGCACGTGTATGTTGCACACATCGAGGCATAAAGGTTGAAAAAGACAAAAGTTCTTAGACATTCCGTCAGAGCCTTAGACACAATGGCTATTAAGCTGAGCAAATTAACTCGTAGTACTCAAGCACGAGTGCCATCAGCGAGTGTTTGAAACAGGGAACTTTGATGGAACGAAGGACACCTGTAAATATAAGTACTGCAAGGCTGCCCGTCAGACGTATCACATTCGTATCTGTAATCAGGTCAGACTACTCGATTGTCTCGTAACTCTACTTGAGCCGACAGAAAATACCAGACGGCTAACGCTGTTAGTACTTTACGGCGCACTCTTATAGGGTGGACTACGAACTTTTTTCTTGAAGACAGATTTATTTTTTTAGAATTACAGTTTTTAACCCCAGGTAGCACTCCCACTTCTCACGCAGACAGATAGTGTAATCTCAGATAGTGTGAAATGAAGTAAAATAAATAAATTATCTGGAAACCCAATATTCGATACCCTTGCAGTTGACGAGGTTGGACGCATCATGTACGATATATCAAAACAGTGTGTCAGTTCTCATTAGAGACTATAGTTTCCAGTTTCCAACGTTGTCTCTCTACCTATGCCTTATTTCCCCACGACACAATGCATCGCCCATCTCCTGTACTATAGATATTCAGCGAATTTACTTGAAAATATTGTAGTACTAAGTAAAACATTGTAGTATTAGTATAAAACGAGAATATTATTATTATTCTTATTATTATCAATGTTACATACTTATTTGGGGCAGTAAGAGCTCAGCGTCAGCTTGACCGCCCACCCATGACCTGGTCGGAGGGGCAGAATCTTGCTACCGCTTGTCGGCTTCAAAAGCATGTAATTGCTGTCAAAAACTTCTGACATGTCCTGATATAGGACGTCAATGGACCATATCCATGAAGAGCCATAGCAGGAGATTGAAAGATAACGAATTATCATAGAAGACGTAACATGTAAGTTAATCCTTTATTCATATAGAAGTAGTAAGAGGAATGCGCCTAAAAGTAGGCAGAAAAGCAACGATCCTTATATTATGAAGGTAACAGTGGCGAACCTTAGAGTACGCTATTTTACACGTTTTATGTTACGATATTTTACTTTGCTCTCTCTCGATGAATCGACTGTTGAATCGCAATAAACCCTACGGCAACAACGTGTAGCAGATTTCCTGCGAACTTTTACTTTGACTACCCCACTGCCTTCCTTTCGATTTGTGCCTGTAAGCAAATCCGATCGTCGATGCATAGCAACTGACGGCCAACTTTAGGTCGACCAAAGGAAACTGAATACTTTTTCCAACATCCAGCAACAGTCTGAAACATCCCATTTGGTTCGGTTTCTATCCCATAGTTGTACCGAGCTGCCAAATCTTAACGCCTTCCAAGGTATCTAGTGATTTTATCTTGTCGTTTCCCTTTTTCCTCAGCGACCCGCCTTGCAAACGGTAGCCGCTCTCCATAAACCTAGACATCTAAGAAGACGCTATGATCAGCGATAGATACAACACTCAAGGAGACAGGCAACTCTATACAAAAACGTCACTCTCTTCCGGCCAGGTGCGTTTTTCTTTACAGGGTATTATTATTTTGCTAATGCGGGTAAGCTTTCTCCATCTTCTTTCTTACTTGTTACAAGCTGACTGAACAATTGGAAAAGGTGAGCCTCCTATTGGCTTGTCGCTATATTGGTTGCGTTTGCATGTTTAAATGTCAGATTGTATCCTCGGTTTTACAGGGAGAATCCGTTCGGAAGAAAAACTATCTTCGGAAGAAAAAGCCTCCTGTCCCCTACGTTTTCTTTATGCCACACAGGTTCTTCGTGTAACAAATTATGTGACTGAATTGCCCTGAAAGTATTAAATTTTGCTTCCACAGCCGTAAAAGCTTGCCATTGTTTTCCTGTCATTTTCAGCAGGCCCCTCTTCTGCAACTTCAGCTTAAATGGCTTTATTGTAGGAGGTGCGTGAGCTACCACAAACAAGGAGAGTCTTGCCTATATCACTGAGCTCTGCGAACAGTGCTCAAATTCCAATTTCGATAGAAAAAGAGCTATATACCTTCCGAAGGGGGTCTATTACATTCTGATGAAAACCTCGACGGATATATATCTTTACCCTACCATTTCCGTTGCTTATTTTCAAGCGCACTTCGGGTTACGTCTTACAATTTTGGATAATACACAGGAGAATTGCTTGCTTGCGAAAAACGCTTAAAAAGATGTCAGTAAAATGTAAAAAATTACATTATCATGTAAAATATCTCAGTCGGCGATAGCTACTCTGTCTTACAAATCCAATATAGAGTACGTTTATTTATGCGTTTCTCTCATGGAGTACGATCACAGCGCGGTATAGTCTGAAATTTGGCGTCTTTTCATCAGACTGTATCATTCACTGTACAAATGGTGTGGATTTAAGATGGCTATACGTATGTATATGTATTTAGCAATTTGAAAAGAGAGATTGCTGTCCAGAAATGCTTATGTTATCTTTTAAAGCTAGTATCATTTAGCATTGATTTTCAGTGGTGATATGGGGCATATTGAGTAATGTTTTTTATTTTGTTATTCTATCTATTCATCAATTTATAAGTGTGCATTTTATGTTGGCTTTAAAATGTACAGTGTTATCCATTCGGGCTAATAAATGTTTTTCATTGACGAGACCACCAACCAGTAACGTGGCCAACTTAACACCGCTCGCCATATCGCAGCACCCCTTTGTATTTGATAAACTTTAGGGATATAGAAAAGTAGTCGAACATTGTATGGCTTGCTTCGGGCATTATAAGATACCTTGTCCTAGTCATTTAGGTGACACTGTGGGGGGGGCTTACGATTTAATGGCAACTATTATAGCTTAAAATTTCAATTACAAAGGCGGACGCCTTTCATACCTTCTAGCCGCTTGCTGTATTCGAGCGTGCAAGTCCTTACGAAGGCTACAACAAATGTTTGTGTTTCGTTTCTGGGCTAGAAAACGTGGCCGTGCATTACGAGAGGTTAAGTGCTACGCTTCATAAATAGCCAAATTATCAGTCGAAGATATAGCTTTATTTCCATTCATATATAAACCTGTAGTATGTCTTCATTAATGTGTATGTGGAGTATTTTATTACAGAGAAGATCCTTTCCAAAGCTTATTTTTAGTTGTCTCTTCTTCAGCGGATTCTGTTTTAGCGTTGCTAAACAGGATCTGTCGTAGTAGAAGGTAACAGTCGAACGATTCGGACGGGTAAAGCGGAGAAACGGATTTCTATCTCTCTAGCTTCTCTTGTCGTTTGGATTTTTACTGAGGGATTAAAGTATGTCTCGACCCAGATTTGAAACATAGTTGTATCTATCCCTGGTTTTGAAATAAAATATGGTCATAGTTAAAGTAGACCAGGATATGATATTCTTGAACACGATAAATTAATTTTACAAATATGTAAAGCACAGAGTGCTTCGATGAGGTTTGTCACAGGATGCGAAAATAAATGAGTTAATACGGCGTGTGATTGATGCCAGCTGATAGAAATTGAGTTCTTAACATAAAAACTAGCGAATGATTTCCTTAAATTATAAGGCAGTTAGACAATATAATCAATAACAAGTACTTATCTTTCACCAATGTGTAGATAGCGCATGTCCTTAGACACTTGGCATGATGCAGTATATTTAATTTTTATTACAGTTTGCCTCTTATACCTTTTAGGTCTCCTCATGGTTTGATCGTAAACGTGAATATGAACCAGTGTTTATAGGCAATCGACTATAAACACAGGCGCATAGGAACTACGTGCAGAATATGCAAACGGATACTTCGTCAACTACAATAAAGAGTCTGGCGAAGTTTACGAATTAAAAAAATCCAATAATATATTCATTGTATAGGCTGTAAGTCCTGTGGCATATTCGACTCAGGCTTATCGATTCAAACAATCGATAAATAAGCGAGAAATGCCCCTAGAAACTCCTTAATATGTTTGGGAGAACCGAGCTATCGCCTTGTAGCTTCAAATCACGATGCTGACCTGAGACCGTGTTCTTCTGCATGAGACTTGTTTTGTTGTTAGCGTCAAATTAGGACCCTCATCATAGCTCAGTCTGTGTTATACAGAAATCAGTTACATTGCAAAGCTCCAAATTGCAGTTACATTGCAAAGATATTACACATTTGTTCGAACCACGCATCCAAAACCCTTGCGCACACCCTTTAAAAGTAATCTTCGCTTTTTAGTATACATACACAATATATAGTACCGCATCGTGGCATCGTTACTAATATTAACTAAGCATTTATTCCACAGATCTGTCCTCTTATGTAGAGACGAAGTAAACATAAATTTCTGTTTCGGAGATGCAGGATACATTTAAGTTGATGTATCTTTAACCTGCGATTTTGTGGGCGTATGGCAATAGGTAGTGAGTATATTCGGGACAGTCTGGTTTCGTTTGTCCTTATATGAGTTGCCATAAGCAAGCTAGGTACAGGGGGTAGCACTCAGTATTGATATCGCTGCATCTCTATCTATATACAAATCTGCAAGTAAATGTATTGACTTTTGACTGTATACACAAAGAGCATTATATATACAAAGAAACATCTTCCTATGTTTCTAAAGAGTCGTCTCTCTTTCGGCGGACCCTGGTAGCCTTGTTGCAGCATAACTTATAGATGTATGTCAGGATAGGGGGGTTTAGGGACATCAAGAGTGACCACTGACGTGCTTGATGGGAGTGGCAGACGTTTACGTTTATAGACAGTATGAACGCTGCCGACAGACTATTTTTGAAAAAGTCTACACTTTTTTTAAAAAGTTATTAAGATCATCTATTAGGTGCTAGGACACATAACTAACACATGTTTACACCTACAGGGAATTATTACCGCCTTTGGCTTACCGCTGCTAGTACGACACAGATGATTGTTTTACATTACAGTATTGGCAAATTAGACGAGAACAACTTCTGTCCTTTGTTGAACAATTCCCTCGTTCAATTACGTGTAAACTAATACTAATCAGCGATAACGGTTCTATAAGTACAATATACTCGATTAAGTACTACGCTTGTAAATTCTCAAAAAATTACCGTTAGATCTTGCTCGTCTTCCCAGATTTAATTCAGGATAGGGCATTATTGAACAGCACCTTTTACTGTTAATTTGCCCTCTAAATGCATAAGTTTATATAGAGTTTTACCTACCATAAAGTAGAATTTATGTCGATGAGTACCGATGTTCGTAATGTGTGTTTATTGATTCGTCGAGGCAAAAAATATATCAACGGCCGCGGTGTCCTGTGAGCTAGTGGTGATGGCCGGCTGAGCAGCGGTTCCAGAGTTAGTCAGTTGAGTGGAATAGTTGTTACATATATATATATAGTGAAGTAGCAAATCTCGGTTCGCGATTCTGTTCATATGTTATATTTGCGCTGACTTCATGTTGACAAGTTGCGCTGTCAAATTTTGGGGCTTCAAAAATAAATATCTGTGAGTGAGTGGCTTATAGAAGCGTCATTAGTCTATTTTACGCTGTTACCCCAAGTCTAGATAAAGACAATGGCGCACTATCGATCTTCCAAGAGCTGACAAACGTGCGTAAGGACCTATTGTAACTGAATTGATGTTTCGTACTATCCTTCTTGTCCTGTACTATGCAATGCGGCGTTAAATAATTAAGTGAGCTTGACCAGTATGAGTGTTTTACCGCAATTCGACGTGCTCCTATACATAAAGTGCCGAAATGGTAAAGGGTGTAGCAGACGACTTCGTTAAAACAAACGAAATCACTCAAGTGTTTCATGTTTCCTTGCATACGGTTGCCAACTTTGTTAGAAAACTTATAGAAAGCCTCTCGCTTTCGTAGTGTAAAATCGGTATAAAGAATAAAAAAGGTGTGTTACGAAGAGGGACGACCGCCTGCTTTTTTACGGACCCCAAAAAGATAAGTTTATTTTATATAATATTCTTCCGAGTAAATTAAAAAACCGTGAATCCAAAAAAAAATCGCAATTCAAAAAGTCGAAAATTATGGTTCGTTGCCGACTAAAAAAGGCCAGGTACAGGGGCAATAGACCTGCTGAGGAACCTTGATTGAATGCTCGACTGAGCCTATTTTCACTGAGCAAACCAAATCGACCTATGAGAACTGGATAAACGTATTTTTCAGAAGAATCTCATTTTGAAATTCACGGAAAAACCTCCATGACGCTTTCGGACGCGTCGGCGAATGATCGTCTTATAATCGCGTCGTGCCGAAAATCAAACATCCATCAGAAGTTACGAAGTATTCCTGAGCTACTCACTGCCAATAACGTTCAAGTGCTTCCGTGGCCTGCTAATTCGGCATATCTTAGTCACATAGGGAACGTCTGAAGAATCAGATTCAAAAACAACTAGAAATAGC